>NC_062213.1:141179323-141485156 GCF_902686445.1 Sciurus carolinensis | reverse complement strand
ATCCAAATAGAAAATATGTAAATAGATACAAAATAATATTTTTCTTTATTTCTTTAAAAGTCTATGGCCTTTATAATCTAACTTTACTAAAAATGAATGGTTTGTAACATAATCTTATTGAAAATGCAAATTAAAACAACATTAAGATAACACTACCCTCCCAGCCAAATGACTGAAACTAAAAAAACTGATAGAAATATGCTGATATAGATACACAACATTGTAAATTTCTCTATATTTCTGGTGGTACTATAAAATAGCACTTTGGAAAATACTTGGTGTTTCTAATAACAATAAGTTTATACTTACCTTGTGACATATTAATTTTATTCTTATTTATATGTTCAAGAAAATGTATGTATAAAATATTTGCACAAGTTTGTTTATAATATCTTCACTTTACAATAGTTTGAAACTAAAATTGTACAGTATATATTGATAATAAGTAACTGCAGTGTGGTATATTTATATAATAAATTCAGGGTTTGAAATACCAATGCACAGTAAAAACATGAAACTCAAAAGCATGTAAAATAAAAAAAGGTAACATAAAGGAATACATATTGCATATTTACATGAAATTAATACAAGCCAAAGCTAATCTAAAATATTAAAATTAGAATAATAGGTATTCAATGGGTTATTAACTAGAAAGAGAACTCTTCGGGAAAATAGAAATAATCTGTTTTCTCATTGGGGATATACATTACATGCATGTAAAAGTACTCTGATTGTTTAATATCATTTCATTTCACCATATATAAAAGAAACCTCGAGTTTTGTAAAAACCTAAAACATTCTCAAAAATAATTATATCCATATAATTACACTAAATAATAATGAAATAACAAAAAAAGATATGAATCAAAATGAGGTGCTATGGAAAGGAACAAATTAAAATCCAGAAAGTAATGAATAATATTTTAAAGAAAATAATAAGTAAAGTCTATATTAGATGTAATTAAAGAGAAAATTAGTAAATTGGAAGTAAACATCAAGGAATTCACATAGAATGTAGTGTAGTGATGGAACATATGAAATTGAACAGAAAATAATATTGACAAACTCAACAATGGGTCTAATAGATTCAGAATTAACAACACAGACTTAGCAACAGGTTCTATATCTTGTTATCTGTGTTACTTTGGCATGATACATATTAGCTCTACCTCTATATGTGTAAAATGGTGATATTAGTAGTTCCTATTTTGGGGGGTATGGGAGTACCAGGGAATGAACTCAGGGGTACTCCATCACTGAGTCACATCCCCAGCCCTATTTTGTATTTTATTTAAGGACAGGGTTTCGCTGAGTTGCTTAGCGTCTCACTTTTGCTGAACTTGCAATCCTCCTGCCTCAGTCGTCCTAGCTGCTGGGATCACAGGCATGTGCCACTTCACCGAACAGAAGTCCCTATTTTAAAGGGTTTATTTTGAGATTCAATTATTTGAACATGAAAAATACTTAAAATAATTGGCAAATATTAAACATAAGAAAGAGTATATGTGATATCAATTTTGGAAGCAGAAAATAAATAGAATGACAGAGTAGCAATACTTGAAATATAACAACAAATATTTGTAGAACTGTAGAAAAAAATTTATATTAAAGGGCATTTCAAATGTTCACCAGTCTAAAGAAAAGTAAATTCAAAGCTATCAAAGAGTATTATATATTACTCAAAAACAAGTGATAGTTGTACTAATGGCAAACTTGCAATAGGTAACAAAATAACTGACTACATTGTATTTAAACAGTAAAGATAAAAGGGTAAATCTATATGGAGGAAAAAATTGAACTTTATGAAATAGTAGTCAACCAAATTATCAGTAGAATATTTTGTTAAATTTAACAACAATTGACTCAAAGAAAAAAAAAACAACGTGTATTTGATTCAAAAATGATTTGACTATCATCCTAGATTAGAATAGTTTGCTTTAAATTTCATTGACGTTATACACAAATAAGTATGAATGTTTAAAAAGTAATTATTTTTCTAAACAAAAAGAGGAAATTTTAAAAATACTATCAATTACATTAAAGAAATGAAAGGAGAGAACAAAGCCAACAGAAAGTAAATTAAATAGCACTAAATAAGATGCTAGAATTAAGTGACCACAGAAAATATATGTAGTTTAAATTCATATGTGGAAATTCAGGGATTCAGATATGTATGTGTGCTTAAGCAAATTATACCCTACAATAAAGCAACACAAAAAATAAAGAAATAGAGAAAACTTTGATGGGAATATTGATCAACAAAAAGTGTGATGCTACACTTAATTTTACACTACAGTGTTAATTTTAGACAAAACATTATTTAAGGATGAATACAATGACAGAAATAGGTGAGAAACTATGTATTGAAAACTGCAGTAATCTATCAGCAAGAAATGATAAGCATGAACTTGCAAATTCAAAAAAGATGTTATTGAAAGTAGCAATATAAAACTTGTTGATTTAAAAATAATATTAGTTGGGAGGTATGTCTCAATGTAGAACACCTGCCAAACACATGAGAAACCCTGGGTTCCAACCCCAGCAACACAAACACACACACACACACACACACACACAAAAGCAAAAATAAATGAAATGTTGACAAATTGAGTATTATAGTTGGAGATTTTAATAAAATGTTGTCAGAAACTAGTGCATCAGTATCAGGCAGACATTTTAGCATTTACAAAATTTGGACACTTACTATGTCACAAAAGAAGTCTCAAAAAAAAAAAAAAAAAATCCAGACATCAATAATATAAATACCACATCTCACTACAGTAAAACTACACTTGAAAGCAATAATTAGAAAGTAGTATAAAAGATAATCTAAAGAAACCATGTGTCTAAACATTACAAAATATTCAAACGTATACAAGACAACATACTATATACTAAAACTTGTAGTATGAATTTAAGGTCATATAAGAAAGATGAAGGTTCACTTTGTCACATATCACTCCCAAAAAGTCCAAAATTTAAACACCTAAGTATTCAACTGTTGGGACTAATGACATATTAACTAACTCAGGCTGACTCCTTACCTCCTGGTGAGTGAGCAAGATCAAGGCCTCAAAGGTAGTTTCAAAAGTTAATGACGATAAATTGGACCACCATCAGGGATTGGTTAACAACAGTTCCGTCAATGTGATCAGCTCCTGCTTGCCATATAGTCCTATGGGAATCTCACCTATGTGAACCCCCATGGCTTACTGACCTTTAAGCTGATTGGTTCCCGCCTAGCCCCCACCCTACATAAAAGCTGTGTGACTTCCTCAGTAAAGGAGTTCTTGCTGTGAATGGTCTCCCTGACGCATCTGATTGTCCTCCGCCTGGAGGGCTGGGTGCAGGGGGTCAGTTGGCCCTACCTTTCCAGGTCTGGCCTTGTTGGGGAGTGCTCCCTTCCCTTGCCACTGGTAGAGAAGAGCAAGGGAGCTAAAGATCCCAACATTCAACTACAAAATCCAGAAAAACCCAGTAAAGTGAAAACCTGTGGAAAGGTAAAAGAACAAAGTAATAAAAGCACTATCAGCAAAGTAAAATGAATACAATTAAAAAAAAAAAAGAGAGAGATGCTCAAATTAAAAGTTGATATCAAGAAGAACAATAATAAAAGAAATGAAGTTCTAATAAAATTAATCTCATAAAATGAAGCAGAAGCACAAATATCATTATTGGAAACATAGGAAGAAATTAATTACAAATATATAATACCATAGAAGAAAACTGCATTGAAAGCTTTGCTAAAAAATTAAAAGAATGAAATGGACACTCTTGTATAGCTAAATTTGAAAACTGTCAGAGATCAGACAACTGTAAAACATATTAGTATCAAACATTACTAATTTAACCCCTTAAAATTACAACCTTTTAAAAGGTTAAATTGCCTTGAAAAATATTTTATTGAATTTTCTTAGCTTATAAAAGTATTATAAATGAAAAAAAAAACCAGAAAAAGGAAACAAACTTATTTAGTATTTAGTGAAAGAAGACAAAGTTAAAATTCAACTGGAAATCAGCTTAAAATTATAAATGAATGATACTTTTGTATATATACATCCAAAATCCTAAGTAACAAATAAAATCATTAATTAAAAGAGAACAGCAATAGTAAAACTGGACAAAATAAGGTATAACTTAGAAATGAAGAATATTTAATCTTTATAAATGTATTGATGAAATTCAACTTAAAGAAAGAAACGTCATTTTATTGACTGACATTTTAAAAAATCATTTAATTAATGGGAGAAAAAACTAACTCTTAGACAATCAAAAATAAATGTTATTTTAGCCACAAAATCAGATGTTTGTTATAATTAATAGGAAACTCTGTTTTCCCTTTAAGACCTGAATAAGTGATTGATTCCAGATATTATTTCTCCTCTTTAATATTTTCTTGGAATTTTAAGCTAGTGCATTAGACTTAAAAAATTAATACAAGTTATAATAATTAGAAATGTGAGAGTTGTCATTATCTTTATGAACAAAAGTTAAATAAATTTCTCTACAACTTTCAACAGATTCAAAATCTATGGCAAAATTTTGTAACTACTAAAACTTCTATTCTAGATTTTGAAAATTAAACCGACACAGAAATTAACTATATTAACTGTGTGAAAATTTAATAGGAAAAAAGTGCTATTAAAATGCCAGCAATAACCTTATTGTACTGGGTAAAAATCTAATAAATATGAACAAAATTTTAAGAGGAAACATGCAATATTTCATATTTCTGAAGGAAGAAAAGGAATAATTTTACAAAACTCATCAACAAATTTCTTGCAGCTTCACTAGAAACAACTTAAGAGTTTTTATGACACTTGAAAAGTTAAATATAAAAATTAAATTGAAAAGCAAATGTCAAGAATAACAATAAAAAATTATTCAAAACAAAGTTAAGGCCTGGCACTGTGGTGCATGCCTGTTATCTTAGGGGCTTGGGAGGCTGAGGCAGGAGGATTGATTTCAAAGCCAGCCTCAACAACTTAGCAAGGCCCTAAGCAACTCAGTGAGACTCTGTCTCTGAATAAAATTTTAAAAGACTGGAGATGTGGCTCAGTATTAAAGCGCTCCTGGATTCAATACTGATTTAAAAAAATAAAATTCAAGAGGGATGATTTTTACTATTTAATATAAATATTTTTATAAAAGTAAAATAGTTAAGACAATGTCTTATTTTCATAGAGATAGGTACATGATAAATATGACAGAATGAAGAGTAAAGAGAGAAAAATATACATGGCTCTTGCAGGCCAGTGGAAATCTTCAGGAAAGAAATACCATTTGGCAATTTGATTTTGTATTTAAAAAAATAATTAATTAATTATGTCTTTCAAAACAGAAGCAAAACTAACAACTTGAAATACAGAATATGAAAAATATTAAACTTTATTTAATTTTTAATTTTATTTGTTCTAATTTGTTGTACATGACAGTAGAATGCATTTATGTTTTGATAGATCATACATACATGCAGCTTAATCTCTCATTTTTTTCTTATTATACAATATTGCAGAATCACATCGGCCATGTAGTCATACATGTATGTGAGGAAGTAATGTTGTTGCACTCTACTATCATTCCTTCCCCCATATGTCTTCCCCTTTCTTCACTCCCCTCTACCTAATATAAACATATTTGAAGAACTATAGGATGTATACATAGAAGAATTTCTTTAACACACACATAAAATAATGAGAAGACTGAATAAAACATTTTAAAAAATAAAAACTAAATGGTAAAATAAATGCATTCTTAAAAGAAATAGTTAAATAATGTCCAACATATCACTCGAATAACTTTTTAATTCCTGGATATAAAAAAATGAAGGACAAATAAATGGCTCATTTTTTAAAAATCTGCAAAAATAAACACGAAGTCACAGAAACATAATACAATAGTCAACAAACAGAATGGATCAATTTCACTACTAATTAGGTTTATCGATTTTTAAACTATTTATTTATTTATTTATTTATTTATTTATTTCAGTACTAGGGATTGAACCCTGGAACTCTCTTCCACTGAACTACATTCCCAGCCTTTATAATTTCTTTATTTTTGTGACAGAGTCTCACTAAGTTGCTGAGGCTGACTTTGAACAGGTGATCCTTCTGCCTAAACTTCTTGAGTATCCACAGGAACCACTATGCCAGGCTTCCACTCTAATTAGGACTAAACAAAGTAAAATAATGATAAAATGCTAACTCCTATCTATGAAATTGACAAATGTTTTATAATGAGATGATTGCAAGCATTTGTGAGGTTGAGGAAAAATGGGAAACCTTTTACACTGTTAATCAGTAGAACAAAAGTTATTGCAACCAAATTTATTGATTTGGATATGAGGTGTGTTATGGTTTGATATTAGGTGTCCCCCCAAAAGCTCATGTGTGAGACAATGCTAGAAGGTTTAGAGGTGAAATGATTGGCTCATGAGCATCTTAAACTTATCAGTGTGTTAATCCCCTGGATGGTAACTGTAGACAGGTAGGGTATGGATGGAGGAGGTGGGTCTCTGGGGGCATACATTTGGGGTTTATATTTGTCCCTGTTGAGCAGAGCGCTCTCTCTCTCTCTCTCTCTCTCTCTCTCTCTCTCTGTTTCTTAATGTGTTATCTTTAGCTGCTTTCCTCTGCCATGTTCTCCCACCATGATGTATTGCCTCACTTTGGGCCCAGAGCAACAAAATCTGCACTCTATGAACTAGGACCTCTGAAACTGTGAGCCCCCACCAAAAACAAAAAACAAAAAACAAAAAACAAAAAACATTTCCTCCTCTAATTGTTGTCATGTCTTTTGGTCACACCTGTGAAAAAGCTAACACAAGATGTCTCCCCAAAGCTCTTGTGTTAATACAGGTGGTGAAATTATAGCACGGAGAGTAGAGTTGTGTTCTTTGCCTCATGAATTTGAAGAATAAAATACACACACACAAGGGTGAGAACAAAGTCACAGGATTTACTAGAGAAATAAAAAGAAAGCAGAACTCCCAAAGAGAGAGGGGTCCCAAAAGAGGGATACCAAAGAGTGACTATTGTCTAGGGGTTTATGTAGATCTATAGATTTAAGGAAGTCAGCCCCTGTCCAATCCTGGGTAAGGCATTCAGTGTCCCCAAGGTATTTGTGCATCTTGTAGTCCAATCAAAATATCAATCAGGCATTTTTCCTTTGGAAAGTCGTGGACCCCATAGACCCCAATCATAAAAGTCCTGATTGAAAATTAGTCTTTTTTGTAAGTTTCTTAGCAAATATCTGCAGATGGTGTTTGGGCTCTATTGCCCAGGAAGTTATCCAGAGTTCCATCTCCCTATTCCCCCAGCTTTATCTTTACCTCTTGGTGTCAAAATCATTGGACTGTGAGAGCTGTAATCTAATCAGTTAATCCTAGTTCTAATGGATTGAGTGGTAACTGTGGTCATGTGGGGCACAGATGGAGGAGAAGAGTCACCAGGAGCATGCCTTGGAAGGGTTCATCTTCTCCTCACCCTAATTCCCAGGCCCCTTACACAGAGAAGGTATCCCTGGATATACCTTTCCCTGTGTGCCTTTCCTCCAGCCCAGAGCAATGGAGTCTGCCATCCCTGGACTAAACCTCTGAAACTGTAAAATAAACTTCCCCTCCTCTAAGTTGTTCTTGTTGTCTAACACTCACAGTTTATTTGGATTAAACAACATCATGAAGTGTGATCCACTTTTTTTTAACTCTTGTATACTGATCAATGAGACACCACCTCAGATCCTGCAGATCAAACAACAGCCTTATTTTTCCCCCTTGTCTTCACTGTCTCTATTGGATAAAGGTCACCCTATGGCCTCTTCTCTTCAGAATCCATCTGCCATCATTTTATCCAGCCTGGGGGAGACAGCATTCCAGTATCCCAATGTCCATTCCAAAAATTTTATCTTCCAAAGTCTTCAGAATATTTTTCTCCCTACAATAAGGGTAAAAAAAATTAAAGATAGTAAATATTTTAGGTTTTGGAGAGGACATACAACCCTGTCTCATTCCTTTTTTACTGCTCTGCTTGTTTATTTAAGTACCTTTGAAACATGGAAGAACTGTTCTTATCTTTATGGCTGTAAAAACAAACAAACAGAAACAGCTGAGGGATAGATTGTGTGGAGAACCAGTTTGTTGATCCTCCTCTACAGCTGCAGCAGGATACTCCAGTCTCTTAACCTCAACTTGTGTAGTCCTAGAAATGTATCCATTTCGTCTAACTTATCTTGTTTGTTGGTGTACTATTATTCAAAGTTTTTTTTATGGTCTTGACCCTTTAGCATCAGCAGTAATGTTCCCACATTCATATTTCTTATTTTAGCTATTCCTATTTTCATTATTTTTTCTTTTTTAATCTAGCTGACAGTTTGTAAATTTTGTTCAGCCAAAGAACAAATTTTAGATGTGATTGATTTTCTCTCTTAACTCTTCTATTCTTTATCTCTAATCTTTACTGTTTCTTCCTTCTGCTGGTTTGAGTTTAGCTAGCTCTTCCTTTTTTCCTTGTTGCATAAAGTTAGTTTATTGATTTCAGGTTTTTAATGAAGGCATTTTATCGCTATAAGTTTTCCTCTAAGCATTGCATTGCCTTTGCTGCAACCCGTAAGCTTTAGTGAGTTGTACTTTCATTTGCATTCATTTGTATATTCTAACATCCTTGTTTGACTTTTTCCCTTGATCCTTTGGTTAGTTAAAAGTGTGATATTTAATTTCCACATATGGATTAGTTTTTGTCGGTTTCTTTTCTGCTATTGATTTTGGTGTCATTGGAGAAGATACTTTGTATAATTTCAGTCTTTTTAAAATTTAGATGGCTTTATTTTACATGATCTCACTATACAATATCAAAATTATCCTAGTATACTTTAGTAAACCATAGTTTGTGGAATCAGAAAAAAACAAAAAACAAAATATGATAGAATTTTGCCACCATTTTGTGCTTAGCTGAAATTATGTCCAGGTAGAATTAGGAAGAATATACAAGGGAAAAGATATGAAATACTAAGATTATCAGATAGAATCAAAAGATCATAGATTTTAAATGCATAAAACTGAAAAAGGAAGACAGAGAAGTAAAAAAATTGGTAAGGTTAAAAAAAAGAGGTAGAATATGAGATATGAGTGACAAGATGATTCCAAGTGAAAGTAATTCTCTTCCAGCACATGAATGAGCAATGTAGTTGAATTCTTTGGTGTGAGGACACTGAGAAATTTTACAGTGATCTCCCACTTCTAGTCATAATGGAGTCATTGGAACCAGGTTTATCCTTACCACTTAAAGTTTAAAAAAAAAAAATGCTCCACAGAGTATATGAAGTCATTATTTTCAAGTATTGAACAGCAAATAATGCAGAACAATGATCTCTAAGAAAGAAAACACATTTGAGAGTAGCTTTGTAATTATTGTGAGAGAATAGCTGAGTTACAGCACAAAGATGGAGAACTCCATGGTAGCCTGGCCATCATCCTCTGAGGAGGAGGCAGGACTAGAAGACTGGGAGTCCAAGGCAGCTGGAACTGTGAGGCTGAGCACAGAGCGATAGAAAGATCTCTGCTAATGGGCAGATGGTCCTTGAGTCTTCAACTGAATACTGATTTGCACACTCATAGAGGGAAACCTTTCCAGGAAAGTCCTACTCTCAAAGAGGAGAGAGAAAAATCTGTAGAGGTTACACAGGGCTAGAAATAGTCTGCCTCCTCACCAACAATGGCAGAAAACATTATAATCTACAGGACTCAGGATGAGAGTGAGGAGGATTGTTGGGGGCTGTGCCAGCCAAAACGGCGCCTGATCACATCCGCAGTGAGGAGGTTAATTAGCATAAGCACACTCAGGTGTTATCACTGGCTGTATTCAGTTAAGTCCACGCACACAACGCTTGCACAGGTGTTCCCAAGTGCGCCTGCTCGGGCCTGCTCATTTTGACCCTTGCCTTGATAGGGCAGCTGGCTCCTCGCCCAATCGCAACTGGTGTGGCCCCGCCCTCCACCTCCTGGAGGGAATATAAGCGGGCCGGGGCGCGAGAGTAAGGAGCAACAGTAAGCAGCAGCATCTACCAGCAAGAGGCAGAGAGAAGCCACTAGCAGAAAGGAAGAAGAAGCGGCAAACAGATAGACGCAGCTAGCAGAGAGAAGCAGCAGGCAGCGGGGGAAGGCAGATCACAGAGCAGAGAATTGAGAACACACCTCTAGATCACAGATAGGCAGATCGCAGTACATGGGGCGCATCACTAAGAAGCACCTCAGATAGACGCACCCTTAGTTCACAGGATGCAGGACGCACCTTTAAGAAGCAGCAGCAGAACTAAGAAGATATAGATTTCTGAAAGTGTAGTCTCTCTTAAGCAAAGTCTCTCTTTCTCTCTTATGCAAAGTCTCTCTCTTCTCAGAGCAAGTAAGCCCCATTTCCTCTATCCTCTATAAACAAGCAAGGAAGGAAGCAGCTCAGAGATAGAAGTAGCTCAGTTTCCAGTCCATCACCGATAAAGACCCGCAGAAATTGTTGCTGCAGGCAGTGACAAATACCTGTGGATTTGGCACCGCAAAGAGCCAGTGATAGAGGATGCCTCAGAAATCTGCCCCAAATAGCATACATTAAAGGTTACTCTGTTGTAACCATTCTAAGCTGAAAATAAATAAATACATAAATAAGCCTGAGCTGGATGTAGTGGCACACGCCTGTAATCCCAGCAGCTTGGGAGGTTAAGACAGAAGGATGGTGAATTCAAAGCCAGCCTCAGTCATTTGATGAGGCCCTAAGCAACTCAGTGAGACCCTGTCTCTAAATAAAAATACAGAAAAGGACTGGGGATGGGGCTCAGTGGTTAAGTGCCCCTGAGTTCAATCCCTGGAACCAAAAAAAAACAACAACAAAAAAAAAGAAGTCTGAAAAAGATGCGTTTCTAAAGTTGGAAGACAGGCTACTTTTGACTTTAAGACCTTTTAAAATTCTACAGTAATCAAAACTGATATTGGCATGAAGATATATAAATAGGTCAGTGGAATAGGAAGAGAGTCCAAAAATAGACCCACACTTATATATTCAATTGATTTTTGACCAAAGAGCCAGGGAAATTCAATGGGAAAAGATGGATCTTTTCAAGAAATGATGTAGGAACAGTTTGTTAGTAACATGCAAAAACTAAAATATAAAAAGAGCATTGCCCTTGGGTTCTTACCACATACAAAATATTTATTTGAAATGTTCATAATAGTCACAGAGAGAATGAAAGAGCTAAACCTATGAAACCTCTAGAAGGAAATATAAAATCTTAGTGACTTAGGATTTGGCAAAGTTTTTCCAAATACAACCAGAAATACTTACTATAAAAGAAAAAAATCAGTAAATACAACTTTATCAAAATAAAACACTTTTACTCTTCAAAAGACATGTATTGAAAAGAAAAGCCAAATACAGAAAATGTTTGCAAATATGCAGCAAACATTTGGGTTCCATATTCATGGATTTAACCAACTGTGGATCTAAAACATTTTTTTATTTATATCTGTACTAACATGTACAGACATTTTTCTTGTCTTTATTTCTTAAACAATACAGAATAATAACTATGTGCATATCATTTACATTGTGTTAGTAATTATAAGTAATCTAGGGATGATTTGAAGTATACAGGAGGATATGTGTAGGTTAAATGTAAATACTACCCCAGTTTATATAAGGGACTTAAGCATCTGCTAATTATGGTATCCACAGGGAGTTCATGGAACTGATCTTTTACACTGAGGGAAAACTGAAGATTAGAAACTAGAAAATGTAAAATCTGATTGCACTTCAATAAGAAGACAACGAAATTAAAAAAATGAGCAAAACTGTTGAATAGAAACTTCACTAAAATAAAGTACAAATGGCAATCAGCACAAGAAAAGATGCTAAATACCATTGTAATTAGAGATGTATAAATTGAAACCACTACTACATGTCACTACACAACCACTACCAAGTCTATAATTAAAAGTATAACCATAAAAAATGGTATATTTGGAACTCACACAAACTGCCAAAAGGAATTTAAAATGTCACAAACACTTCGCAAAAAGGTTTAGTGATTTTTTAAAATACTAAATCTACCTCAGCCCTATGACCATGGCTATGTATTTACCCAAGAAAATAAGAGCATATGTCCAGATGAGAACTTATATATGTATGTCCATAGCAGTTCATTTATAACAGCCAAAAATGGGGAACAACAAAATATACAACAGCAAATGATTGGAAAACAAGTTGTGATCTATCCATATAATGAAATAATACTAAGAAATTAAACAGAATGAACTACTGATACCACACACAGTCGCTAATATTGAATATAAGAGAGTGAACCAAAAGGAGATAGAAAATACATAGCTGCATGGTTCAATTGGTTTAAAACTCTAGAAAAGAGTAATCTATAGCTGCAGATCTGTGGTTGTCCTGGGTAAAGGGAGCCAAGAAGAGGAAAGTGGTCTTACAAAGGGGCCCAGGACCCTGGAGGCTTATGGATGTGTTCATTATCTTGACTGTAGAGAAGGTTTCCAGAGACATACCTATGTCAGAGTTTGTCAAGTAATATCTTTATGTGCATTTTAATGTGCATCAATAGTACTTTGGTAAAGCAATAATTTAAAAATAAACTATATTCACGTGGTAATTAAATGCTATCATGGTAGAGAGGATAATAAGGTCTGGATGGGAAAACCAAAATAAATTCAAGCCCAGTGAAGACAAAGTCATCTTGTGAAGTGAAATTACATCTGAAAAATTAGAAAATGTTGAAAATGAAAGTAAAGAAGTGATTTCCTAAGAGGAAGTAAGGAACTTTCTGAAGAGAGGTGCCTGAGGATAATGAAAAATCTGAAAAAAAAAAAAAAAAAGTGAAACAAAGAGCATGAAAATTTTACCTATTCGTCACTTAGAAAATTGACAGAAATCCTTAATTTCCTCTCCTGAAAATGGATTAATAACTACACTTACACTATACCTTTTGCTAAAATTAGCATGAATATTTAATATTCCAACTGCATTATAACCATTAAAAGAAAATGTTATTACTATCTAGTATGAATGCATCTTTATATAAAAATATTTGTTATTTTATGTATTTGTTTAATAGATCATACAGATCAACAGTTCTGATTTACCTTGTTTGTCATCAAATTTTCTAATTAATGTTAGTGGTTAGAAAGTTTACTTTTCTAATAGACCATGAGTTTGAAGTTTTTTATCATTCACGAAAGTGAATGTAAAAGTTTTAGCAATTCTTTCCTGATTAGCTAACCATAAAAGTAGTTTCTTTCAATGAAATGCTAAGACTATCATTTTATCAATTAGATAGTCATATCAAGAACCACATTACTATCAGAACTATTTTTAGAGCATATTCAGATTGTTCCCATTGTCTAGACCTCAATAATCATATTGCTCTGACTTCTTTAACCAGTATGTTCTCTACTGCAAACCAAAGATACAATATGGTCAGAATAGTTGCATAAATATTCAAATTTTATAAGTTCAGCAAAAGTTTGCACTAATATGGAAATAAAATATAGGCATATGCAAAATAAGGTAGTAATTATACTTTAATAAAAATATTCAAACTAAAAATAATGAAGGAAAGGACACTTAAAGCATGAAGAAAATACAGTTCATCCATCAATTCAACAAACATGTTTTAGGCACTTAACTAGACCCTTGGCATAAATGGAGGACAGGGAATGGAAAAATTCCTGCATAGGAGACTGAGACTGATAATACAAATTAACTAACAAAATATATATCATACTGAAGGTTATAAATTTTATAGGAAAAAATAAGTAAGGAAAAGGGGAACCAGGAGAACAAAGAGGTGAAGTATAAAATGTTGAATATGGTGAGTAAAGTTGAGTCCCATTGTGAGGGTGACATTGGAGTAAATCTGGAGCGAAGTGAGGGATTTAGCCACACAAATATTCAGACAGAGTGCAAAGGCCTGAAGGCCCTGCAGTGTTCAGTGAGAGCCAAGAGCCCGGATGAACAGACAGGAGGGAAAGATGGAATCAACAGTACGTAGAAAGGTCAGAGAGATTATGGGGCAAGTTCAAGTGGACATTTGTGTGCCATTGGCTTTTTACAGGAAGTGAAATAGGAGCTGCAAATGCTTTTGAAAAGGCGAATCATGATTTATTTTCCGTTTAAAGAAAATGATTCTTCCTGCACTATTGGGATTAGAATGCAAGGAGACAGGGATGGAAGTAGAAAGACAGTAGTAGGCTATTACAGTATTACAAATGACATCTTTTATGAGGCTGAGACTATAGTGACTGTAATGAGATGTTGAATTCTGGAAATATTTGGAAGTAGAGCTGATGATATTTTATAATGAATAGTATACAGGTATGCAGGAAAGATTCAAATTACAGATAAATTGGAAGGTATAGCTCATGAGATTACAGAAGGATAAAGTTGCTATCAGTTGAGATAGAAGACTTTGGAGCAGGTTTTGGTGGCACATGCTAGAAAACCAACACATGGAAATTTACATTCTATGGAGTGGGGATCATGTTCTTTGCACAGTACCGGTTGATGGGTGTGTGACAGTAAACAAAACAGTTCCAGTCCTTTAGAAAAGGAAGTCATGTGGGTCAATTAATAAAACAGACTGGGGACATTCTTGCCTTAAAGGGAATTGTTTAGGTGGGGCTTATGCCTAGTTCCAGAATAACGCCCCATCTTGAAATACTGAAGGGTAGACAGCAAAGTGTAAAATTTCACACAATTAGATCTTTTGACCTGATCAGTAGCATATTTCTAAAGTTAATGGAATTCACTATTGATAGTAAATAACTAAAAGTGTTACAGGAAGGTAACATATTAAATGTTTTCAAGTACTGATAGCATACACTAAAAATATAAATGATTTAAGTAAATGCATGGTGTGAAAGAAACAATGATAAAAAAAGAAACAATACTAAGTGAAATTGAGAATTTCATAGTGTTCTTCCCTTTAATATTAAGTCTAACAACCTTCTTCATGTTTTCTGAGGATTTTAACTTGAATAAACTATGGGTTTCATGACAATTACTGTTTTCTAATGCATAATATTTTGTTTAGGTATAGAAAGAGGTCAATATTGTATATTTTACAATATAAGGAAAAACACAAAGAACATCAAAACAGCGAAAATGATTTCTTTCTTTCTGATTCAACCATTGCTAATATTTTGATGTTTGTCCTAAGAAAATATTTATAAAGTACACATTTTTGGAATAAATGTAAATACACACACTTATATTAACATTTACCTATCAGCTTCAGAAATAATTTGGAAGAAAATAATGATTTATGTATTCAGACCACACAGTGAAGAAAAAAGGTAAAGATAAACATTCTAAAATTAAAGAATATTTTCAGAAAAACATTTTAGGGGAGAGCATGCCTTGAAAATCAAATGCCTCTAAAATCAAAAGAAGTTGATAACTCGCTGAAAATAGTATTTATTACAGGAATATTTCAATTTTTTACAAAATTGGTGGTACACATATTATGCATAAAGCAAAATAAAATTCAATATTTTATATATTTATCTTATTAACATTGATTTCTTACATTATAAAATTTTAAAATGTCATTATATTTCTTAAAAGTGCATGACCTTGGCGATCCAAGATGGCGGCCTAGAGGGAGACTGCACCCCCAGTCGCTCCAGAACCCTGGAGTTAAGAAGGGGAGGCATTGAGAGACTCAGACTGAAATAGAGTCACGGGTGAGTCTGCCCACTGGGTAAAGCTCGGCCCGGGTGGCAGGCCCAGATAGAGGTGGCTTATCGGAGCCGGGCAGGGCAGCTAGAGTCATTCACAGGCAGCCCTGCGCACTCCGGCGGTGGGCCCCGCCCACACAGCCAGCTTCTCCAGGTTCTCGGAACAGAACTGGCCTGCTAGTGAGAGCCTTTCTGACCAGAACAAGCTCCGAGTCCCGGAGCCCCTGCAGCGCAGCGTACTCCGGCAACAAACCAGCGGAGAGTCGCGATCAGCAAGCAGCCTCTGGGATTAGGGCAGGGCAGCCAGAGACCTCTTCAGGCGGCTCTGCCCACTCCGGCTGCAGGCTCTCTTCACGGGGCGATCCAAGATGGCGGCCTAGAGGGAGACTGCACCCCTAGTCGCTCCAGAACCCAGGAGTTAAGAAGGGGAGGAATTGAGAGACTCGGACTGAAATAGAGCCACGGGTGAGTCTGCCCACTGGGTAAAGCTCGGCCCGGGTGGCAGGCCCAGACAGAGGTGGCTTATTGGAGCCGGGCAGGGCAGCTAGAGTCTTCCCAAGGTAGCCTTCCACACTCCGGCAGTGGGCTCCTCCCACACGGCCAGCTGCACGGCGCAGGCCCACAGTGAGAGCATTTCCGCACAGAGCCAGTTCCAAATCGTGGAACCAGTAGGGGGCTAGGGGCAGTTTTCTTCGGATGAGCTGCTTTATCAGATTCCTCCAAGACATCAGGCTACTGAAGGCTGGGAGGTGATACACTGGAAATCTACCGGGACACTATAAGCCAGTAGCGGAAAACTGCAATATCTCAGGGTCCCACTGACAACTGACCAATATGAGAAAACAAGGGAAGAAAATGTCCCAAACAAACCTAGATACTACATCAATAAAACCCAATGACAGCACAGCAGAAGAAATGTCAGAAAGGGAGTTCAGAATGTACGTAATTAAAACAATCAGGGAAGCTAATGAGGAGATGAAAGAGCAAATGCAGGCATTGAAGGAGGAGATGAAAGAGCAATGCAGGCATTAAATGATCGCACCAATCAACAGTTAAAAGACCAAATACGGGAAGCAAGAGATCATTTCAATAAAGAGTTAGAGATACTGAAAAAAAAAACAAACTGAAATACTTGAAATGAAGGAAACAATAAACCAAGTTAAAAACTCCATAGAAAGCATAACCAATAGGATAGAACACCTGGAAGACAGAACCTCAGACATTGAGGACAAATTATTTAATCTTGAAAGCAAAGTTGGCCAAACAGAAAAGATGGTAAGAAATCATGAACAGAATCTACAAGAATTATGGGATATCATGAAAAGGCCAAATTTAAGAATTATTTGGATTGAGGAAGGCTTAGAGAAACAAACCAAAGGAATGAACAATCTATTCAATGAAACAATAACAGAAAATTTCCCAAATCTGAAGAATGAAATGGAAAACCAAGTACAAGAGGCTTATAGAACTCCAAACATACAAAATTACAACACACCCACACCAAGGCACATTATTATGAAAATACCTAACATACAAAATAAAGACAGAATTTTAAAGGCCGCGAGAGAAGAATCAAATTACATTCAGAGGGAAACCAATAAGAATATCAGCAGATTTTTCAATCCAGACCCTAAAAGCTAGAAGGGCCTGGAACAACATATACCAAGCCCTGAAAGAAAAGGGATGCCAACCAAGAATCTTATACCCAGCAAAACTTACCTTCAAATTTGACGATGAAATAAGATCCTTCCATGATAAACAAAAGCTAAAGGAATTTACAAAAAGAAAGCCAGCATTACAGAACATTCTCAGCAAAATATTCCATGAGGAAGAGATGAAAAACAACGATGCAAATCAGCAACAGGAGGCGCTAGCCTAAAGGAATAGCCAAATAAAGGAGAAACCAAATCATGTCAAAAACAAATATGAGTCAATTGACTGGGAATACAAATCATATCACAATAATAACCCTGAATGTTAATGGCCTGAATTCATCAATCAAAAGACACAGACTGGCAGATTGGATTAAAAAGAAAAATCCAACAATATGCTGCCTGCAAGAGACTCACCTCATAGAAAGAGACACCCATAGACTAAAGGTGAAAGGATGGGGAAAAACATACCATGCACACGGACACAGCAAAAAAGCTGGAGTATCCATCCTCATCTCAGATAATGTGGACTTCAAACCAAAACTAATCAGAAGGGATAAAGAAGGACATTACATGCTGCTTAAGGGAAGCATAAATCAGCAAGACATAACAATCATAAATATCTATGCCCCGAACATTGGCTCATTCACGTACGTCAAACAAATCCTTCTCAATTACAGAATTCAAATAGACCACAACACAATAATACTAGGCGATTTTAACACACCTCTCTCACCACTGGATAGATCGTCCAAACAAAAATTGAATAAAGAAACTATAGATCTCAACAACACAATCAGCAATTTAGACTTAACGGACATATATAGAATATACCATCCAACAAAGAACGAATACACTTTCTTCTCAGCAGCACATGGATCCTTCTCTAAAATAGACCATATTTTATGCCACAAAGCTACTGTTAGCAAATACAAGAAGATAGAGATACTACCTTGTACTCTATCAGATCATAATGGATTGAAATTAGAAATAAATGACAGAATAAAAAACAGAAACTTCTCCAATACCTGGAGACTAAATAATACACTATTATATGATGAATGGATAACAGAAGACATCAGGAGGGAAATAAAAAAATTCTTAGAAGTAAACGAGAACAAAGACACATCATATCAAAATCTCTGGGACACTATGAAAGCAGTACTTAGAGGAAGATTTATTTCATGGGGTGCATTCAAAAAAAGAAGTAGAAATCAACAAATAAACGACTTAACACTACAGCTCAAAGCACTAGAAAAAGAAGAGCAGACCAATACCAAAAGTAGTAGAAGAAAGGAAATAGTTAAAATCAGAGCCGAAATCAACGAAATCGAAACAAAAGAAACAATTGGAAAAATTAACAAAATAAATAGTTGGTTCTTTGAAAAAATAAATAAAATTGATAAACCCTTAGCCACACTAACAAAGAGAAAGAGGGAGAAAACTCAAATTACTAAAATTCGGAATGAACAAGGAAACATCACAACAGACACGAGTGAAATACAAAACATAATTAGAAGCTATTTTGAAAATCTATACTCCAACAAAACAGAAAACCTCGAAGACATCAACAAATTTCTAGAGACATATGAACTACCTAAACTGAACAAGGAGGACATACACAACTTAAATAAACCAATTTCAAGCAATGAAATAGAAGAGGTCATCAAAAGCCTACCAACAAAGAAAAGTCCAGGACCAGATGGGTTCTCAGCCGAGTTCTACAAAACCTTTAAAGAAGAGCTCATTCCAATACTTCTCAAACTATTCCATGAAATAGAAGAGGAGGGAACCCTACCAAACTCGTTCTATGAAGCCAATATCACCCTGATACCTAAACCAGACAGAGACACATCAAGGAAAGAAAATTTCAGACCAATATCCTTAATGAACATCGATGCAAAAATTCTCAACAAAATTTTAGCAAATCGCATACAAATATATATTAAAAAGATAGTGCACCACGATCAAGTGGGTTTTATCCCAGGGATGCAAGGTTGGTTCAACATTCGGAAATCAATAAATGTCATTCACCATATCAACAGACTTAAAGTTAAGAATCACATGATTATTTCAATAGATGCAGAAAAAGCATTCGATAAAATACAGCATCCCTTCATGCTCAAAACACTAGAAAAAATTGGGGTAGTGGGAACATTCCTAAACATTATAAAGGCAATCTACGCTAAGCCCATGGCTAATATCATTCTAAATGGTGAAAAACTGAAAGCGTTCCCCCTAAAAACTGGAACAAGGCAGGGATGCCCTCTTTCACCGCTTCTATTCAACATCGTCCTTGAGACTCTAGCCAGAGCAATCAGACAAACCAAAGAAATTAAAGGGATACGAATAGGATAAGAAGAACTCAAACTATCCCTGTTCGCTGATGACATGATTATATATTTAGAGGAACCTGGAAATTCCACCAGAAAACTTTTAGAACTCATAAGTGAATTCAGTAAAGTAGCAGGTTACAAGATCAATGCTCATAAATCCAATGCATTTTTATACATAAGTGATGAATCTTCAGAAAGAGAAGTTAGGAAAACTACCCCATTCACAATAGCATAGAAAAAAATAAAATACTTGGGAATCAATCTCACAAAGGAGGTGAAAGACCTCTACAATGAGAACTACAGAACACTAAAGAAGGAAATTAAAGAAAACCTTAGAAGATGGAAAGATCTCCCATGTTCCTGGATAGGCAGAATTAATATCGTCAAAATGGCTATACTACCTAAAGTGCTATACAGATTCAATGCAATTCCAATTAAAATCCCAATGATGTACCTTGCAGAAATAGAGCAAGCAATTATGAAATTCATCTGGAAGAATAAAAAACCTAGAATAGCTAAAGCAATCCTCAGTAGCAAGAGCGAAGCAGGGGGTATTGCAATACCAGATCTTCAACTCTACTACAAAGCAATAGTAACAAAACGGCATGGTATTGGTACCAAAATAGACAGGTAGATCAATGGTACAGAATAGAGGACATGGACACAAACCCAAATAAATACACTTTTCTCATACTAGACAAAGGTTCCAACAATATGCAATGGAGAAAAGATAGCCTCTTCAACAAATGGTGCTGGGAAAACTGGAAAACCATATGCAATAGAATGAAATTAAACCCCTATCTCTCACCCTACACAAAACTCAACTCAAAATGGATCAAGGACCTCGGAATCAGACCAGAGACCCTGCATCTTATAGAAGAAAAAGTAGGTCCAAATCTTCAACTTGTTGGCTCAGGATCAGATTTCCTTAACAGGACTCCCATAGCACAAGAAATAAAAGCAAGAATCAACAACTGGGATAGATTCAAACTTAAAAGCTTTCTCTCAGCAAAGGAAACTATCAGAAATGTGAAGAGAAAGCCTACAGAGTGGGAGAATATCTTTGCCAACCATACCTCAGATAGAGCGCTAATTTCCAGAATCTATAAAGAACTCAAAAAACTCTACACGAAGAATACAAATAATCCAATCAACAAATGGGCTAAGGAAATGAACAGACACTTCACAGAAGAAGATGTACAAGTAATCAACAGATATATGAAGAAATGTTCAACATCCCTAGTAATAAGGGAAATGCAAATCAAAACTACCCTAAGATTTCATCTCACCCCAATTAGAATGGCGATTATCAAGAATACAAGCAACAATAGGTGTTGGCGAGGATGTGGTGAAAAAGGAACACTCATACATTGCTGGTGGGGTTGCAAATTAGTGCAGCCACTCTGGAAAGCAGTGTGGAGATTCCTCAGAAAGTTTGGAATGGAAACACCATTCGACCCAGCTATCCCACTCCTTGGCCTATACCCAAAGGACTTAAAATCAGCATACTACAGAGATACAGCCACATCAATGTTCATTGCTGCTCAATTCACCATAGCCAGATTGTGGAACCAACCTAGATGCCCTTCAGTTGATGAATAGATAAAGAAACTGTGGCATATTTATACAATGAATATTACTCCGCATTGAAGAATGATAAAATTATGGCATTTGTAGGCAAATGGTCGAAATTGGAGAATATCATGCTAAGTGAGATAAGCCAATCTCAAAAAACTAAAGGACGAATGATCTCGCTGATAAGCGGATGAGGACATATAATGGGGGGTGGGAGGGGCTAGCATTAGGTTTATGGTTAGGTTTAGAGTTAGGCTAAGGAGAGCGGCAAGAATGAAGAAAAGAAGGACTGTGTAGAGGGAAAAGAGGGGTGGGAGGGGTGGGAGGGGTGGGGGGAGGGGAAAAATAAAATAAACATCATTACCCTATGTAAATGTAAAAAAATAAAAATTAAAAAAAAAAAGTGCATGACCTTAAAATGTCCACATTAATCATTCCTTCTAATTAAAATGCTATTTTAAATATGTACATATGTATATGTAGAGATGTATAATTCCATTTTTTATTATTATGATGCAATGCCTAAGGGAAGCTAACTTTATAAATAAAAGAGGTTTATTTAGCTCCTATCTTGGAGGTTCAAGGGTATGTTGTCAGCACTGAGTCAACTCTGTGAAGACTTCATGGTAGATGGGGTCACAATGGTGTGTGTGAGAGGAACAGATCACATCTTGAGACAGGATGTCAGAAGTCCCTTCTGAACATGTCCTTGGTTGACCTAAGGACCTCCAACTAGGTCTTTCACATCACGTCTACACTGCCAAATTGAGGACACACCTGTAACACCTGAAACTATGGTTTGGAGAACAAACCATAGCAGTGGATGTAGGTGTGCATATGTCCAGCTATAAGTCTTTCTTCAGCCACAGGTAGGATGCTATGTGAAGGGTGATAGATAGCAATACTCACACAATGAACATCACATGGAACTTAGTATGTCCCTAGCATTCTTCTAAGTGTTTTCTTATTTATCAACTAATATAACTTCACAACACATCATTGAACTGAGCGCTATTCTTAGCACTGCCTCACTTAAGAAGAGGCATGAGTCACAGAATACAGAGAGCTACACCTTTGCTCATGTAGGTGACACAAATAGGAGGTGGCCCTGGTTCACATACCCTGCTATTGAGATCTAGGATCTGTTCCCTTTAGTGCTATGCTCTGCTACTTCATGTCACCTTAGCCGATTACTGCTTCTTTAGAGGAATACCTATTTTTTCAATTAGAATGGATAAATATATGTGAATGATCACTGTTAATTCCCTTAAGCTAAAAAATGTAGATTTTAGGTTTGAATGTTCTCTGTGAACTTATTTTATTCAGGCAACTTATATTTACCAATTGCATTTTGCAATTATTCAACCAATTTACATTTCTAATTTTTTCCTAAGATCCCAGAAACTTTTCTTATATCTTAGTGCCTCCTGTTTTTTTCTGGTATTTATATAGCCATGATTTCCCCCTCCGGCTTGAAAAATAGGCTATTTATAATTCCACTTTTCTAGTAGCAATTAACAAGTCACTACACTGGCTGACCTGGTTCCATTGTGTCTTAGGGGACTACTATGTGCCTGACATTATACTTGATATTTAAATAAATCAAAGACATGGATCTTTCCCTGAATGAATTTACAGTCCAATTGAAAAGCAGATATTCTACCCTTCACAAACAAAAACTGCCATATCAGCATTTCTAAGCTTTTTTTTCCCTCTCCATGAAACAGTGACTTTCACTAGACCACAAATTCCAATGAATAAACATGATTTTTGATACACAATTCCTCTTCACTGATTAAAATATCTTATTCTTTTTTTAATAAAATAAAGTTATCATATTAGTGAATGATAGCATTATCAATACAGAAATAAGCTTGGATCTCCTCTAAAATTTTTCTAAAAATTTTCTCATATGTAAAGAATTATATATTATATATCAATTTTACTATTAGCAACAAATTATTTACAACTGTTGACATCTTGTGTTAGAACCACTTTTTTCATTTTGTACAGTCTTTGAGGGCTCATGTTATCACAAAGGCTTTATTGAGATATGGATGAATTTTATGACATAATTAAGACTAGCTACTTAGAAACAAAAGAAGTTTATTTTGGTTTAATGTTCTGAACCAAGACTGAGGAGACACATCTGGTGATGGTTTCTGCTGACATAGCCTAAAGTGGCACAGGGCATCACCTGGCAGGAATCAGGGATAATGCTTACGTGTGTGTATTCCTCTGGTCTCTCTCTCTCCTCAAAGCCACCAGCATTCAGTGATCAGGACTCCACCTTGATAACCTTACTTAATACGGACTACTTTCTGAAGACCCCACCTCTAACCACCATAGTCAGATTAAGTTTTCACTCTCTTAATACATCACAATAGGGATTAAATTTCAATGCATAAAACTTAGAGGAATATACTCAAACCATATCAAACAATAGCAATAAGTCTTGAAGGATATATATCTTTGGTATTTGACCTTTAACTAAAATTATATTTTTAAGTGACTATGGTTTACTTTAACTTAAATAATTTTTCTTGAATTATGTTGTTTGATTAAGCAACAATAAACAAACTGGATTTAATTTTACAGAGAGCATCCATTGAACTGGTTATACATCTCTGTAGTCAAAATTTTGTTGTATTGAATTTGTGTTTTATGGTTTTATTGGCATGGCCTAGAAACAAATTTAACTCTTCTAATGAGAGCATGCATCTAATCAAACATATTCATTATTTTTGCTTCATACTAATTGGCAAAGATATGTTCTCCTTCCATTTCCTACATCTTATCCATCAAATATCTCCAAAGATTCCCAATCTCTCTTAGCAAAAACAGTTTTAAGTTGACTTCCATGAAGAAGCATTCCATTATTTTAAAAATAAATGATTATAAATTCTAATTATTCTGATTCTAAACATTTATTTCTATTAAAAAATAAGCTATTGAAATTATGAATATTTTAGAACATCAACTCTTTTAAAGAAAGAAAATATTCTGAATATTGAGAACAGCAAATAGAGTAGCCTATCTACAGATTTTATTTCTGTTTTAGGCTGCTTCTTTGCCACTGTGACCAAAAGACCTGACAAGAACATTTTTAGAGGAAGAAATGTTTATTTGGGTCTCAGAGGTCTCAGTCCATAGATGGTTGATTCTATTGCTTTCATCCCAAGATCAGGCAAAAACATCATGATGGAAGAACATGACAAAGAAAAGTAGCACAGGACATGGCAATAAGAAAACAGGAACAAAATATATACCCCAAAGGCATTCTTCTAGTGATCCACCTCCAGCTGCACCCTACCTGCCTAGTTATATCTCCCAGTCAAACTGTATTGGTGGATTAATGCACCAATTAGGTAAAGGAGCTCATGATCCAATCATTTCACCTCTAAACTTTCTTTCATTGTCTCACCCATAAGCTTTTGGGGGACACCTTACATCTAAACTATAGCCCTATCTACATTGCTTCTCTTATATTTTGCAGTCTACAAAGACAATTGTATAAAACAAAGTAAAACTGAAGTCTGAAGAGTCCTTTTTCTACAATAATTTAAAATCTGATTATGAAATATTTTAGCGTTTAAGGTAAATGTTTCTCAGTTCTTTTGCATTCATGGCACATTTTCTGGTTTAAGAAAGTTCAGTGGGTTTCTCGAAGAAACTGAAAGATTTAAAGAATTCTAAACAAGCCAGCATTAATTAGCATGTAGTTCACAGGAGTGACTGAACAGTACCTTGTGTTGTCACGTCCAGGGTACCATTTCCCAGGTTGGATATCAGATCCATGACTTTGAATTGTTGCTGACTTTCTAGGATCTTTTGTGTCCTCAGGAAACTATCAAATTTTATCATTTTTCCTATAGGGAATCAAATTGTATGCCCTTCTTCTCTTTCGCATTTGATCAGTTTCACCTTTCTTCTCAGCATATCCCATAACTTGATAGGCCTGACACCATAACACTCTTTTTAATTTCAGTTATACTATAAGTATATTTTAAACATAGATCAATTTGACAAGGTTTTTACTGAATGTTGTGACCTTTGAACTAATATAACCTAAGAAATATGTTATTTCCTTAAACAATTTGTTTGCACAGTTACAGTGCACTCTGTAAGTATATCAATTCAAAATATATTTTGAATGTCCTTCATAGTTCTATCCTAATTAATTTTTCTTTTATGCAGTTTATATGTTCCCCAGTGTCAAAATGCAAAGACCAGATGACAGATTGTTTTATGGTTAAAACTTTCATAAATCAGTAAACTTGTGATGGAAAGATCTAGATTATAATTAACTAGAAAATAAGCCCTTGATCTTGGTGCTGTGTTGGGCAGGGATCCAGTCTGGAAATGTCTATAGGCCTCTAACAAATGATTTGAGAATAGTAAAATACAGTTTTGACTCATGAGAGTCATAGGAACAAGAAGAATGAAAGATTTCTGTAATTCTTAATGGTCCTCTTTATATGAATATATCAAAAATCTATATTATCTTTTATTATTAATGCAGAATATATATTCTTAAAATAATGAAATGATACAGTTTTATTTCTTATCAGTCCAGTTCTCTAACTATGCTTTTATTGGCAATGGACGACATAGTTTCAAGAATCACCAGAATAATTAGAAAATATACCACAACTTGAGGTTACTATATTTTAATTCATCCTGGTAAACAGTTCTCAAATATATCTTCAACATAATCTAAGTATAATACATTCTATGGAATAAATCCTGGGTATCAACATAATTTCTCCTCACCTACCAAATTTTGCCAGCCTTAGGCCTAGGGAGTGGAGTAAAGTTAGAAGACATCCTGTCTCTATTTATGGCTAAATACCACATGCTTTTTCTAAAATTAAATCTCTTAATGCATCAATCATGATTATCAAAGATAATATCAGTTTTGATTATATCAATGATGATTTATGAACAGAGAAATCTTTCATGATGGCATGAAGATAATAGTTAATCTTCCTGAGAGGAGCTGGAATGCCTTCATGAAAGTATAGTCCTTTTTGGTAGATGAGACAAAAGTAGTTCCAAATATATAGAAAAAAAATAGCAAGAACAAAAGGAATGGAAGTGAGAAAGTACAGGGTATCTTCCAGAATATGTAGTTCACTTATCCTGAGCCTAATGTACATGCCATAGAATACTTAGAATAAATAAAAAGAAACTTTAAATTTACATTAAAGAAACATGGTTCTCATTTTTTAATTCAAATATGAAAATAAAAATTAGCATGTGATTTCATAGACAATGAGAATCCAATTAGATTGGAAAGAGGAAAAGGTAGAATTATAGTTGCATTAGGAAATAAAATTTATCTAAAATATGCTTTTGTAGAGTGAAGAGGTATATACACATTGAGAACAGCTAAGAGATTATTTCAATGATCCAGAAAATAAATGAAGTAGGTATGAACTAACCTCATGTCAATAGGATTTAAAAGAAAGCAATGCGTTTTTTAAATGGAATATATAGAATCTATGGGCCAGTGCCTAAATATTGTGAGGTAATACAGAATGAAGACCTAAAGATAACCCCTAGGCATTTACAGTGTGTGACTGGGAGAATTCTGCTACTATTACACAGCCTACAAAGGCAGGAGACCGAGCAAATCATGGAGTAAAGATTAGTCAAGTTGATTTTAAGTGCTGACAGGGTTTCCAGGTGAAATTGCAGAGGACACTTTGGGAAATGCACAAGCTGAAGCTGTGTATAGTGATGAAGCAGATTCCCCAGCATCTTGACGGTGTTCCAATTCAGTATACACCTCCTTACTGCCAAGCCTATATTCCATATCCTACAAAACTCCCTAGATCAATAAATTCATTACAGAGCTGTCCACACATTTTAGTAAGGTTTTAATTGTGATTTACAGTAAAAATTATACAATCTCTCTTAACTTGGTGAATACTGTAGTTATTTGTAGCCCTAAAATAGAGATTATACCACCCCTTCCTCAAGTCAACAGAAGCTAGGGGCCTTTCTTGATCCTTAGGAACATGTTCTGGACCCCTACTGCTAACACAAATAGCACACTTCTGAGCAGGTTGCTTAAGTCTTCTTTTAATTTATAAGATGCAAGTAATAGAATAATAATCTCTACCTTGCCTACTTCATAAGTGTGCATTATTATTAAATACAAGATTAAAGCAATATTCCAATGTAAGGGACGATTACTATGTTCTTCTGCTATCTTGCATTTCCACATGAAAAATTCAGTCAAAGGGATAGGGGAAACATTACATGCCAGTGTCCTCACAACAAATCACCTATGGTCAGGGTTTGGTAGGTCAAGAAATAGAAATCAAGCCCAGTTATGAGGCATAGTGCTGTTGTGCTTGTGAATATAGGTTTTGAGACTTCTAGCAAAATGACCCTAACAATGTGCCTCACTAGCTTTACTCCTTGGAAAAGCTGAGATGATATTAGAACTTTTTTCATTAAGTTGTGGTGACTACTAAGTGCTCAGAAATGTTAGCTACTATTATATTATTACAGTGGTTTCAAATTTTCAGTTTCAAACTTGGATTCACAGAACACGAAACATTTTATTTGAAATTTTTTTAAGTTGACATACCTCTACAGTTTTTATTATGCTACTGGCAAATTTCTTATCAATTCAAGGTAGTCCTCACTTATGGTTTTAAAAGGAGCTCAATTCAGGATTTTGACTCAATTAGTTAAGGGATTCACATCCCTTCCTTTTGCATTTCCTCATCTCTGATGTTTGATGAGTTCTGGCATCAGGTCAGTGGTGTTGGTTCCACGTGCCCATATCCTCGATCTTGCTGCTCTCCAGGCTTGTTGATATGTTATTCTGGTACTCATCATTGTGCTGGCATCTGCTACTGACATCTGTGATCTTTGCCATCTCTGGTCAAGAAGTTTACAGATTGTTTTTCTTGTACCAGTCTCTCTTGACTGGCTATGTCATCACTGTAGATTATAACAATGAAGATTTATTTCTTGCTCTGGCATTGAAGGTCAGTAACAGTTCTTCTCAATATCTACTATATTCCAGAACACACTCTGATAGTGTGACTCCTATCAAGGACTTGGCCAATCACATAGAAGGGAAAGAGAGATGGTGGAGCCACATAGTGGATCTTAAAGTTCCCATGTGAAAGTACTTACATCAGTTAATTCATGTCTCATTGAATAAAAGAAATCACATAACCAAGTACAATTTCAATGGGGTAGAGCAGTATAATCAATTTTCATGCCAAGGAGGAACAGAATTTTTTTTTTAAATAATTATAACTGCCCCAACATCCTGATCTCTTTGTGAGTCTAAGCAACTGTCTCTCAAAAAGCCCCATGCACTTTGCACATACACCACCATAGCAAGAACTCTGGGGCTGCTCTCAGTTACACCTGCCTTGACACACCAGTGCACAGAGTTTCAGACTGGGAGCAGGGAGAGAAATACACAGCTTCCTAATGGCAGATCTCCAAACAATTTTCAAGCTCAGTTTCTAATAGTTTTAAATATAATATATACTCTCAACAAGCCTCCCTATAATATTTGCAAGGCCCAAGGCATGAATACAAATTATACATATTATATGACTAAAGATTTAAAAAATATATGACATTCTACCAAACTATGACATAAAGCATGCTCCAGCTTTCCACTTTGACAAGTAAACCTTCAGTAAGTCTTGAAAGTTTAACTCCTCATAGAAATATGACAGAGCAGAGTACTGCCCAACCACAGGGCTCAGGCCCACTTTGACAGGTCTTGACCTCCCCTCTCCAGCTCTCTGATATACCCTAAGAGGCCCCTTGTCTTTAGTGTATTCCAGTCAATGTTTCCATGCTTTATCCTCATGGCCCACATCTAATGATGCACTCACCAGCAGTAGTCTACATTAAAGGGAAGGGCCCACACAGGCCTTCAACATGAGTTCAGTAAAACTTAGGCTGGAAATTCAGAGCTCTGACCCCACAACATGGTTCAGAAAGCAGCCATATGGGCTCTGGCTGAAGTCAGCACTGTTGACCTAGGAACTATGGGGAGAGGAGAGATCATATGAGGATCAAAATGGCATGGGACAGAGGATCTCTCAACTGTGTCTAAGTACGAATAAATTTTAAAACATAGGACAAGTTATATTCATGTCAAAGTATATTTTCATAAATTTCTGCATGTCAGTAATAGAACATAGTCATAAAATGATTCTAGAAGATCATGTTTTAAGGCTTTCTGCACTCTAACTTCTGCATAGCTACAGACACTAATTCCATTATGATCGGTCTCATCTTAATTTTAAATAATGCTGACCCAGTCAGGGAATATCTTAAATATTCCCTGCCTATGCATTTTATGAAATATCTATCTACTCTTTTGGGAAAATAATTCCCTGAAAGTTTCTCATTGAGAATTGTTTCCTTTAATATTTTTAAAGGCAGTTTTATTTACAAAAGTGTACATTCTTCTAAGATGTCTATTCCTACTATGCAAATTAATGCCTGTTGATCTTTGCAAACTCAACACAAGTTCTGATAGCAACTGATCATCATATTTGTGCCACTGTGCTAAGTTTCCAGGGACTTTTCTCCTGTCTTCATATGATCCCTGCTCTGTTAAAAGAGAGGTATCTTTTGCACATAGGTGTCCAAGATTCAAGGGCTGTTCCTATGGTCAAGAAAAAGAGGGTTTTGCTCAAGGTGAAATTCAATAAGATTCCAACTGTGTCCTCACTAGTTCCCATACTTTGGTTCTCTGCTCCTACCACCAGAATCCCATACCACATTACGTGTTTAAATGAGAAAGTGGCATATCTAATTAGGCTAGCAAGTCCTCTTTAGAAAAACACAAGTTCAATTGCTTTACAAATGTGAGTTATGATGTATGAATTACAATTGTGCTTGGTATAAGAATATGCATTTTTTGCATTTGCTTGTCTTTCACTATCAAACCAGTTTTTAAAAAATATAGTCTGTTCGCTTTATTTTATATGTACTTAATATTTTTCTTAAATGTGGAAAATATGAGACAGGAAACCTCACATGTAACCAAGTCGAATCAAGAAAGACAATTACTTTTCCCTAATGAAATGTTCTATTTCCTTAGTTTGCTGTTTCATTAATTTCCCAACTTCATTTTATGCTGATCTAGATTTTAGTAGTTTTCCCTGAACACAACTTGAACAAAAGATGTTTGGATTAATTAAAAAAATAATAATGTGTATCTGCAGTGTGAGAGACACTTTTCTGAGTTGAATAATGGTAGGAGGCAATTCAGTTTTTTCTATCAGAGAACTTTCATTTTAGAGCCAGAATGAGGGCAAATTAAAGCAGTCAAAAGAATTAAGAATTAAACATAGTGGTAATTATGGCACAGAAAATCAAAAGACAGAATGACTGGGAGGCAAACAACTTGTAGAAAGCCCTATCTGAAGAGGTGAGATTTGGGTTGGAACGTACTGAGGAGAAAGGTGAAGAAAGCACATGAATATTTGGAGAGAACTCAGCCACCAGAGTCAATAGTAAGCACAAATGACAAGAAAGGAATCAGTGTGTTGTGCTGCAAGATCAGAAAGAAAGTTGTGATGGGAATGTAATAAAGAAAGAGTAATGAGCAATGAGGAAGGATGATTACCCAGGGGTCAACTCAATTAGGGGATTCTACACTAAAGGTGAGTTCCATTTTATTATTAGTAGGAGGTCCCTGCAGGATTTTCAATAAGGCAGTGATATGATCTAGTATCTACTTTTGGAAGATTACTTTGCTGAGGGCATATTGTATTTTGAGTTTAGAGTATAAAGGCTGGCAAGGTGCATAGGGCAGGGAAGTGAAAGCAGGGAACCAGTTAGAACACAAAGATGACTTACGGCAGCCTGGATCCATTTCTTTTTTTTGCGGGGTGGGCAGGGACCAGGAATTGAACTCAGGGACACTTGACCACTGAGCCATACCCCTGGCTCTATTTTGTATTTTATTTAGAGACAAGGTCTTACTGATTTGCTTAGTGCCTCACTTTTGCTGAAGCTGGCTTTGAACTCATGATCCTCTTGCCTTAGCCTTCTGAGCTGCTGGGGTGCCACCATGCCCAGCTAGATCCATTTCTGACCTAGGGTCTGTCCAGATAGAAATGGAAGACATCATCCATATTTAGGTTCAATCACTTTTCTCCTTGCCCTTTCACCTGGGAACATACTTTGTGGCTCCCTTATTTCCTGGTCTCTTTTCCTTATAGGACATGGAGTCCCTTACATTCCTACAAATGTTCAGAGCTCTTCCTCTACTCCCCTATGCCAAGTAATGTACAGGATTTTCCTTCTGGCAAACACACAGAGCAGTTGCACCTGAGGTTACCATGCCCTGCTGTCCACATGTGTCTCACTATTCACAGAAGCTATGCATTTTTTCTAGAAGTTGCTAAATATCCAAGAGCATATCTATGATTCGTTAATTTTAGATAATAGGCAGACATTTTAGTTTTGCCTCTTTCTGTTCTATTCATTTTGATTTCTTCAATTATAATTGGTGAAAAAACCAACTTCATTGACATGGAAATTCCATCAGACCATGAGAAAGTCAAAAAGCCAAAATACTTTTTCTGACTTTTTCCTCCACATTATTGGATGCAGGCAGCTGGGTAGCATTAAGAGGATTAGAAACATGAATGGTCTTCTGTTAGTTTTCTGTCCTTATCATACATGTCCAGTCTAATTTCTGGAACATCACTTTCGTTGTCAGTTATTAATCTTTCTGAGGTGGAACACTTAGTGGCTTTGGTTCAGTCAATAACTTCTTTGGTATTAAAAAGCTCTTAAAATGTAGTGACTTGTGTGTGCTCTTTAATTTCATTTCTGGCTGAGTGTCTCAGCTTCCACTTTGGTAGAGCATTGGTAGAGGCCAACTCATAGAACTATTTATGAATAGAGGGCCTCTGGATTTAGTGGATAAGGGAAGGTGTTTCCCATTTATAGGAGGTATTGGGTGATTTCCACATTTCCTTTCTTCAAAAATCTCATCAATGCTATTTCAGTGCTTTCAAGGGATGGTGTTCACAACAGAAATGAGATTGTTGTTTAGACTGAAAAGAGCCATAAATAGGAAGAATATTGCCATGTTTTCCAACAGATGCTCTCTCTGGCTCAAAGCTTGAGTCTATCAAATAATTGAAAGGAGCATTTTAAACATCATGCCTCAGTAAGCAATAAGGGAAAAAAAAAAAAAAAAAACTCAGGCTATCTGTGTGAAAGATTTTGAGTATTTAGAATTTACTACTACATTTGGATGGGCAAATGCCATAAATGCTAAATTTTTAAAAATATGTCAAGATTTGCCCAGACATCTGTCAGTAGTCTTCTTCCTACTTCAAGTCAGCTACCTTATTCTCAAGATTGAGTTCTGATAGCCATGCCTTCACTTTATCTTTTCCAGGGAGTAATCCCTTTGTACTAAATTGAGTCACAGGTAATTCTGCATACATAGGTCTGTGGATTCAATGTTACTTTGCATATTTAATACCCAGCATCCCCCATTATTATTATGCTTTTGTTTCTTGAACAAATCTTAGATCTAAAAAAAAAAAAAAAATGTGATCTGTGGCTTCTATACCTGAAGATGCAAAATTGAATGCAAATACTGTAATAGGATAATTGTCAACCATAATCATTATTAATGAAAGAGTTTCTTATTTTTCAGACTAATTAATGCATTGGGAAATTATGTATACTGACTGTGGGCTCTGGGTCAATTTGCTTCTATCAACCATTATTTCTAATTCAGTCCACGTTTTGTAACAAATGACCTTAAAGGAAGAAAATCAGTATCTGTAACTCCCAAATGTAAGTTATTTAAAAAAAAAAAAAATGAAGCAGGATAGGCTAGAATTGTGCTGTAGCAACAAACAACTCTAAAAGTTCAGTGTCTTCAAACAATAAAAACTTCTTTTTGTTCATGCTACATGACCGTTGAAAGTAGGCAAAAGTCTCTTGCTCATTTACTCAATATGGGATTCAGGCTGGATAAGAAACCTCCCTTTCCAGCATTGCCATTTACTGAACCCAATGGGAAAAGAGCTCTTCAAGGAGCAGTTTAAATGGTCTAGCCCAAGTATGACATACTGACAATTCATTGGCCATAAGTAGTCACATGATCTCATGGGGAAGGGATGGGGAAAAGGAGGTTGCTCACCAGTTTCAGGAAATATAGTTCTACACATGTTCTAAAGGAGAACCAGAAATATTTTGATAAATAGTTTAAAGATTACTGTCGCAATACAACACTGGCCTTCCCTAAGACTATCTGGGAACTGCTCCATTGAGTTTCTTTTTGATATTGGTGATAATTTTTTATTATTAGCACAAATTAAATATACAAAATACTGGGTTTCTTTGTGACATTTTCATACATGAATGTAACATATTTTGATGGCATTCACCCTTCCTATTATCCTCTCTTACCCTGTCTTCCCCTGGTTCTAATACATGATTCCTTTCCAGCAACTTATCTTGAGGGAAGTCCCTGAGGGAAGGCATAAGACACAGTAAGGAGAGGGAAGAGCATCACATTCTCCCCTTTGCCTTAGGTTCCTAACCATTTAGGAATTACAGACTGAGGTCCGTATTCCTTTCCTTCCTGACTGAGGAAAATAGCAAGTCCATGAGTTGACTCACCCCACATAAATCCTAATGCTGGTGGAGACAGCATTTTGTTGCACTATGTCTCTGAGATTTCCTTTGGGAGAATGGAGTTTATCTGGCACTTTCCTGGCATCCTCAGACTTCTGCTTCTCTGGGAAATGTTTCTGCACCAGGAAATCAAAAACCATTAATAATTGTTCATTTAGAAGGTGAAGCAGATTGAAAAAAATTTCAGAGTCGTGCCTTGTCTTTGCTCAAGGGAATTTCTTTGGCCCATTCCCAAACATCCTGTTAGGTTCCTCAGATTTCCACACACAAAAAAAACACGTGAAGCGTAATCTCCAGTACACTATTAGGCAGATACGTAGACCTTCCTGTGGAGCTGGTGTCACCCAGGCACTCACAGGACAAAGGCTTGCATTCTTTGTTATTTACTATTAGTAAGAACTCAGAAAAGCCTTTTCTTCCTTTGTTGCTTCTAACAGTTTTTGAGGTTGAATTTACACATAATGAATTATATATATATTTCAGATTTTAATTTTTTTTTTTTAATGCTGGGGATTGAACCCAGGGCCTTGTGCTTGCAAGACAAGCACTCTAACAACAGAGATATATCCCCAGCTCTCTGATTTTAAATTTGATGTGATTGATTTATATAAACACCAGTGAAACTCTCAACACAATCACAGAGTGAACATATCCATCATGCCCCAAAGTTTCCTGGTGCTGTTTTAAAATTTTTTAATTTACACTCAATATTTGGACATATTTATGGGTTACAGGGAGAAAGATATATATACATATGTATATATGTGTGTGTGTGTGTGTGTGTGTGTGATGTATAATAATGTATAATAATTGAGTCAAGGTAAATACCATTCCTGTGTATTGGGAAATTTTGGTTTCTTCTTTTGTAGTTATTTGAAAATATGCAATAAATTATCATATACTATAGTTATCCCACTGTGCTATGTAGCACTATAGTTTCTCTTACTTAATTGTATTTGCTTCTAGTCATCTAAACTCTCTGTAACCCTCCTCCCACTTAACCTCCCTGGCCTCTAGCAATTGCTGTTTTCTTCTATGAGATCAACTTTTGTAGAACTCACATATCAGTGATAATCTGTGGCATTTGTATTTCAATGCCTTTCTTATTTCTCTTTACATGGTATCTTCCAATTCTGCTCATGTTGCCACAAATCACAGAATTCATTTCTTTTATGGCTGAATAATATTTTTCTATACGTGTCTATGTGCACTTTTATACCATATTTTCTATCTTTTTTCATCCATTGATTGGACAAATAACAACAAACCATAAAAGTTCACAAAAAATACCTTGAGGGAGACAGTCAAGTCTTCATGTGTTTGAATAACTGTATCTTTGAAGGGCTCCAAAACAAGGGTCACCAGGTTTTCAACAATTTAATACTGAACCATAAATCATCAATGATTAGAAACAGGAAAAACATGAAAGAAGGGAAAGAAAGGGAAGATAAAAGGAATTATGACAAAGAACCACAGATTTTCATAATAACTGCATCATGAAATCGAAATTCATGCACAGCATTTGAGCAATTCATGAATGGCTCATAAGATATAAAGGACAAACACATGAAAGCTCTCCTCATTATTAGGCACTATGGAAATGAGAATGGAAACCATGATGAGATACTACTGTGCACTTCTTAGAGTGACTAAAATTAAAAAGTCAGACTTTATCAAGTACTGGTGAGGAAGTGTTGTTATTTGTTTATTTACTTTGATAGTCAAAGGTCTACTGATTGGGAGCAAGCTATGGTTCTCAGACATACAAAAATGACAGTCCTCATATACTGTGCTAGTTTTCTCTCTCAAGTGGAAGGTTTTTCAGTCAGGTGTTTCTTAATTTCTTCAGAGGCTTTGAATTTCATGACAGGTGTGAGGAAGTGATTCTGGAAATAAAATAATGTTTTATGTAATTTGAGATCAAACTATTACATCTTAAATACAAATAAACCTGTTTTGTCTTCAGCCTTTGCATATAGCTAGACTACATTGTCAATCATTCCTTGAAAGTCAGTAGGGTCATCTGACTGCAAATTAAATAGAAATAGATACATTAATCACCTCCAGACCTGATCATCAAAACCCATCTCAGATGATTATCAACATTCACGTTCCTAGATGTTCTTTTCTTAAAATTTTTATTTATTTGTTCTTATTATTTATACATGACTATAGAATGTGTTTTGACACATCATACATAAATAGAGTATAACTTGTCATTCTTCTGGTTGTACATGTTGTAGAATCAAACTGGTCATGTAATCATACATGTACATAGGTTAATAATGTCCAATTCATTCCACTATACTTTCTAACCCCATTTCCCCTTTCTTCCCTTCCCTCCCCTCTACCTAATCCAAAGTACCTCTATTTTTCCCAAGCACCCCCACCCACCTTATTATGAATTAGCATCTGCATACCAGAGAAAATATTTTGCCTTTGTTTTTTGGGATTGGCTTATATAGCTTAGCATGATATTCTCCAGCCTCATCTATTTACCCATAAATGCCATAATTTCACTCTTCTTTAAAGCTAAGTAATATTCCATTGTGTATTTATACCACAATTTCTTTATCCATTCATCTGTTGAAGGGCATCTATGTTGGTTCTGTAGTTTGGCTATTGTAAATTGAGCTGCTATAAACATTGATGTGGCTGTATCACTGGAGTATGCTGATTTTAAGTCCCCACATCCTTGCCGACATTTGTTGTTCCTTATATTTTTGATGCTTACCATTGACTGGAGTGAGATGCAATCCTACAGTAGCTTTGATTTGCATTTCTCTAATTGCTAGAGATGTTGAACATTTTCATTTATTTGTTGACCATTTCTTCTTCTATGAAGTATCTGTTCAGTTCCTGTTCCCCTTTAATTGATTGGGTTATTTGTTTTATATTTTGGTGTTAAATTTTTGAGTTCTTTATACATCCTGGAGATTAATGCTCTATTTGAGGTGTGTGTGGGGAAGATTTTCTCCCATTCTTTAGGCTCTCTTGTTGCAAATATTGAAGACAACGGATCAACAAAATAGAATGAGATTGAATACCACTCTGTGTGTGGAAGAGAACCACACAAAGATCAGGAACACCACTTTGTTAGATTTTGTGAATAATTTCCACTGCCTTAAGCCACTGAAACTTGAGGATTCACCTATTACAGCAGCTAGCATTATGCTTCCTAACACAGAAGTCATTAAGTCAGAAGGAAATGTCAATAATGAGGCTCCTGCATTTTTCTACAGTACTTCTTCTTCTTTTTTGGACTTCAGGCTTCAAGTCCTTGATGGAATGCTGAAGCCCACTGAGACAACAGTGGTTGGAGTTTAATTGAAGGCATAACTACTGTGCAATAGTCCTTTTAATCAAGATGTTAAAAGGAAACTTTATTAAACTGTGATTGAATATATAAAATTAAGATGTAATGCTTTTTAAATATATTAGCTCAAATTATAAAATATTAAATTAAGATTTAATATATTACATTAAACACAGATTAAACTAGATTGAAAAATGCTTCTAAAAATCTCAAATACACCGGAGAAATTATTAACCATTTTATTTAAAGGTGGAAATCTAGTAGATATCAGAGTGATAAAATAGGGACCATGGAGGAGAACCTAGCCACACTGTGTGCAGAGAAAATGCTCCACTAGGTAAAGGAAACTATCAAAGGAGGAGCTGAAAGCTGGTCCTTAGTTAAAGAGAATAAAAGCAAAATGTAGCAACATGTGCGATTCCACCTGATTCCATGAGACTTCAGTGACAGTGCGACCCTGGAGGTGAGTACAAGCCTTGACTACCTTGAGCTACTACCTTTTTCCACATCAAACAGAAAAAAACACCTTGAAAATGATTTCAATGTGTGTGCTTCTTTTTATCTAAGACAAGCTGGTTGTCTGCTGATACTAACCCTTAGGTCTACCTGGAGGCATTATGTCGGGGGGGGAAAAAGAGTACATAAACACAAACACAGAGAAGGGAAAAGGAAGAAGAACTTACATAAGACATCATTTTTTCTGTTTAACTCTGAGGATAAATAAATATATGCATGTCCTTGTACTGAACTTAATAAGTGTTAGTTTAAAACCCCTTAAGTGAATGCTACCTTGTCCTATTTGTTCGATGTCCTTATTTTCTAAGTATTATTTTCTAATTATGCAGGTGAGTAAATTACTAACAGAGCAGATAAGACCCATTCCAGGGATGAAACAGGAAGTGATATAACCAGACTCAATACTTTATCTTACTCTATGCCGTTTCCATTAATGCAGTGTGTGTGTGTGTGTGTGTGTGTGTGTGTGTGTGTGTCTGTGTGTATGCTGTACTACAACAGTGGTCTGTATTTACAACTGAATTATATCCATAAAGAAAGTCAGTTTCCCCAGAGGACATGTCACTGTTCATAATCACTAGGAATTAAATTAAAGTACAGATGATAATAATAATAAATAATAATTATAGCAGTTACCATTTATTAAGCACTTAATGATGTGAGACACGATGATAAATACATTGCCTGAAATAATCTATTTGATCATCTGAACAACTTATGAAATAAGTACTATCAGTACCTCCATTTTATAGGTCAGAAGTCTAAGACTTAAAAAGCTTAAGAAAAATGCCCAAAGTCACAAAGTTTTAACTCACCAATATAGATAGATTTAAAATCAGAGGTGCCCACTCCCTTCCTTCCCTCTAGTAAGTGCTCTTCCTAACTTGTTACTCAAGATGCCCGTGTACTGTTGGGATTTAAGGAAGTTCAATCTTTCAGTGTGCATGCAGTGAGTCTTTTTTTTTAATTATTATTTTTATTTAGCTTTTAATTTTTTACAGACTGCATTTTGATTCATTGTATACAAATGGGGTTTCTATGGTTGTACATGATGTAGATTCATACCATTTGTGTAATATTACATGTACGTAGGGTAATGATGTCTGTCTCATTCCAACATTTTTTTCATACCCCCCTCCCTCTCATTTCCTTCTACATATTCTAAAGTTCCCCCATTATTCTCTCATTTCCCACCCCCCACCCCCATTATATATCATTCTCCACTTATCAGGGAAAACATTCGGCCTTTGGTTTTTGGGTTTGGCTTATTTCACTTAGCATGATATTCTCCAGTTCCATCCATTTATTTGCAAATGCCATAATATTATTCTTTTTTATGACTGAATAGTATTCCATTGTGTATATATACCAGAGTTTCTTTACCCGTGAAGCCATTCCTAGGTAACTTGGCAGCTGCAAAAGACTCACTGCAGGGCATCTAGGTTAGTTCTTTGTGTCATAATACATTTGAGAAAGAATATAAACACTAGACTTTAGAGAACATTCTTCTTATTTTCCTGGAGAGACTCCAAAAGAAATAATTCAGAACTGAGTTCTACACACATAAGAGTACACACACACACACACACTTTCCTCTTTTCAGAATGAGTGAATCTTTGAGTTTATATCACTTTCAGGACAGCACTAGCAAACCTGCCACACTCCCAGATATACAGATTTACCTTTTCAATTCTGATAAATTGACCCTATATTTGCCCTCACTATTCACTGTGCTTGTATACTTCTTAGTTCATTTGATACATTCCTGTTCATATTTCAAAAGGCATTCTAATATCTCCATCTTAGGACTATCTTTTCTGATCCATTTCACAATAATTATAGTAGTTTGTAAATGCTTAAGAATAATCATCATTATTATAGTGTTTGAAAATACCATTATGTCCTGTGTGCCCACGTGCTCATGTACATTTTCTCGTTTAAGCCTTACAACAAGTTTATTAGGTATTAGCTGTGATTTACATATAGGAGAGAAACACTCAGTGAAAATTAATTGTGCAAAGCTTACAATTAAGACTCACAAAACCAAAATTTAAACAGGCCTTTCAACTTAACTCACATGGCCCCTCCCACCATCATACTTAGCATTTGGTCCATTAAGTACTTCTCTCCTACCTTTCCTAATATTATGTAATCTAAAAAACAAGAATCATTCATTTTTATTTCCTTTCTCTAGTACTGTATCTGTTTTATAAAAAGAGTTTTAAAATTTGTTTAATGACTTCATCAACCAGTAATAATCCAATGACACATTTGCTCTGAATATATATTGGTATGAAAAATTAACAACCAGAACATAGAAAATTGGTCTCCATTTCAAGTAGCTTACAACTTTCCAATTTAGTAATAACATTGAATAGTATAAAAGCACAGAAATAAATTCCAATTTGTAATTCTACCTTTGCTGATACTCGAATTGGGAATGCCATGTATTTTTTTCTGTTATATGACTTTTCAGCTTCCCCAAACCCAAAGGTTGAGTTATGTAATAAAAAAAGCTAGCTTCCCACTCTGACAATCTGTCACTGTCCTCTAAGAAAGTCAATCCGTGAGAGCACTACACACTTTATATGTGTAAATCACTGGCATTTAGCAAGAATTGGTTTAAAGAATTTGCAAATTACAACAGATTCTACTTCAAGAAACAGCCTTATGAATCTGTTAAAATTTTTGAATGGTTATAAATAGCAAAAGGGTTGATCTAGAAATTTACTTTTGTTATTTTATTTTATTTTATTTTATCTCAAGCCCAAGTTTCAATGCCCTTATCATTGTAAGGGCAAATTCTGTGAAGATGAAAAAGCCTTAACCAGAAATGGACACATGGTAGATACTGGGCAAATGTAATTTTACTTCTCCTTTTTGCCTCTAATCATGTTGTTCCATCATCTGAAGACGTTTACTGAACAATCCTTGTTGATTTAACTCTCACATATAGTCCAATCTTCAGGACATTTAACTTTTAACAGAACACAAGGACTGACCCAATCAAAACAGCAGTCTACTTCAGCATCAGAGAGCCAGCTCTGTCCTGTCTATGGAGCCTGGGCAGGTGTTTTCTGGTAGCTTATTTAAGCTTTGAAGTCAGAAGTTCACCCACTACCCTACTCAGTTTGATTCACCCACTTACCAACCTCCAATTCAACTTTGCTATGGTTTGGTATAGTAGCAAAGCTTTAATATTTCACAGGAACCACCCAATTTCAAGTTTCCATATTTCCTTTGTACTTCACCCTTTTCTCAGCAACAACTTTTACTATATTTATTTTCACAAAAAAAAAAAAAAAAGTGAAGAAAAACATTTTTAAAAGCTTCTTCAGTTCAGCTTTAATGATTTTTTGAGTGGTTACATTGTAGAAGGTGTTTTGCAATCGACTACTAGTAGATATGGAAACAAGTTGAAATAATCCATAGCTCTACTTTAGTTAAATAAGAAATAAATTTCAGCATCTACAGGTTATGATAATATGCAATTTCATGAAATTTTAAGTAGCTATTAATGGTTGTCAGTAAATTTATGGTGCAGATTCCTCAGATTTTAACCATTAGCTCTAAGATTTGAAGTATGACTTAATCATTTATATATATATGTATATATATATATATATATATATATATATATATTTAGCCACAACTTTATCAAAAAAAATCCTAAACATGGTGGGATACAACCCATTGACTAAAGATTGCTCATGTGGCAGCCCCTTCATTTTTAGTCATTCCACCAAATATTGTTCCACAAATATTTAAAATAAATTATCCAGGATATTTCCATCCTGCTTCTCCAGTCAATAATGTATAATATGGTGTTGTTTAAAAATTATCAAAAGATTATTTCTGGTTATTACATAAAGTCATTTCACATTTCTCAAGTAAAAGGGAAATTAGTCACCAGTTGATCATAACTTGGCAGAAAATTGCTAAGTATACAAAAACTATTTAAGAACAGAAAAAAACCTTATTAATGAAATGTCACAAAATATCACAGTTCATTAGTCCTAACTTTCCGATAGTTACTGAATTAACTATAGACTTTTAAATAAATGGTTACTTTCATGCATACAGTTTTAAAAATACCAAAAATCTTAATTATTAAATTTCCTAAGTATAATTAATAATTATTGAAAAGGTAATTTTAATAAATCTAAATCTTCTTATTTGAAGATTACAATGTGAAAAATATCTACATTCAACCAAATTAATTATTATGAAGCAGCTTTAAGCTTTATTTTAATTCTTGGATTTACTGAACTCAAGATTCTATTTGGCAACCTGTTTATGTGTTATCTATGTTGTAATTAAAGCTGTAAATGTATTCATGAGCACATTTATAAAAAATGATAATGGAGTGTGTTTAGAATCTTTGATTTTGCTAACCTTAAACTTGCAAGAAGAGTGAAAAAACTTTAAGTAACATTTGTTTGTATCTTCATTTTGTTCTCCATTTCTTGTAGTATTTAAGTAAGGATTGTCTTGGTTGGTGATATTTAGAATTTTTCTTATTGCACAAGCTTCCAAATGAGTGATACCTTTTTCTTCTTTAAGTGTCTAGCTATTTATTGAATTTTTAGAATTCTGAGATCAACATTAAAATTAAATAAAGTGATGAAGTTAGGATGTCAAAATATCCTCATCTAGTCACATCAACATCATTTATTGATACTACTTTAAAAAAATAAGGGGAAATAACTTATTAGATTCCCTTAATTTTGATTCCTTTTTCTAATATTCAGTGCCTCTAAGAGATCTGAAATGCAGTCAAATAACCCATAAATATTCTTCTAGTTATAAAATCAAAATAAAATACTGATTTTGTAAACTATATTGAAATGTACCCCAATGTAATCTTTTAAGACATGTAACAGAGCAAAAATATCTCTTGAATAATATTTCCCTTATGGATCTTTCTGTATCTACTTTTAATTATTATTTTCTCTAGTATTTATCTCTAGGGACCATCTTGCTTATAAGGATTAGAATTTTAAGCATCTTGCTTATAAATACTATTTTTAAAAGCTTTAAGTCATGTCCTTATCTCTTTTTATGTCATTTAAAGAGCTGTATGCTTGCATAGTAACACATTAGTTTACTAGTTGCTCACTTAACTAAAGCATTTATATTTAAGGGTTGAAGGGACTGGTGGTTCAGCTCACTAGTGAACCACTTGCCTAGCATGAACAAGACCCTGGGTTCAATCCTGACGTTCTCAATGTATAATTTCAATTATGGAACTCAAACTTTTCACTTCATTTTTAGTAGGAAAGCTGTTTTCAGAGTTGATTGTGCTGCCAACGAAACTAGCTTCCATTTCCTTTAGAAGGTCTGATCTCATTCACACATTTTGTATATAGTTTGACTTAATGAAAAGTTCTCACAGGTGTATACCTTCAACTTGCAAAGGTGCTTACCAAATCACACTGTCTGAGCAAAGAACACTATAGCAGATAATGTAGATACCATTAAAATGTTTCCTTTGTGTTATATTCAGTTGAAAATCCCTCTGCATCCTGAATATAAGAACTCAAGTGTTCAGCAAAAGTTAAGAGAATTTCAAGGAAGAGAGCCCTAAATTCAGTTTAAGGGATTAAGAAGGTAACTGAGGTTAGATCAAATGATGATTTATGAATTCAAACATTGGACATCATGGTCTGAAAAAAATCAAAATTTACCAAGAAATCCCAAAGGAAAGTCAAGCATCAGTACATGTTCAATCAAATGTTTGTTGAACAAATGGGCAAATAAATACTGAAGTCCACAGGAGGCGAAGTTTGATTTACACAGGGAATCTGTCCCTACTCTCTTCAAGTCCTCACTGTTGGAACTACACCATGCCCACAGATGGACAGACATGGCAAGGAGAAAAACAAAAACAAAAACAAAAACAAAAGAGGCTCACAAAACTCCCAATTGTGCAAAGGCAATGTGCTAAAAATTACCAGATATTTTACGTGCAGCTTTCAGCACATAACACTGATTTTTTTTCTTGATAGCAAAGAAAGTTGTTCAATAATTTACAATTAAATTCTGAGCTGAAAAATGCAAATGATTGTTGAACTCTAATAGAAAGCAGTAGGTTCAGAATAAACATTGCCCACTGTGGTCTTATCCTTAGGAAGTTTTATATTCACTATTAAAAACAAAATAAAAAAAATAGGAGAAACACCTTACTTACATAACTTGGAACACCCAGTTTAAAAGCAGAAATAAAAAAACAGTTAAAATGAAGACTAATTAGGTTGGTTTTTGTTTTTGTTTTTGTTTTTAAGTAACAGACATTTTTTCACAATGGGAAGTTCGATGTGGAATTGAATTATGAATAAGACAATATGTCAGAAACTGAGTTTGCAAGAAGGTGAAAATAAAAAGATTAGGAAATATTTGTGAACATATAAATTTTGTTCACTAGGTTTGTACAAGCATGACAAATAGTTATCACTGTGAAATCACTCTGCAAAAATTTGAGACACAAAGGGAAGAAGAGAATGCAGTCAGTTGAGACTGTAGGGGGAACTGAGATGAGAGAAAATAATGGCTCGAATTAGAGTCTGAGAGAGACTGGAACGAACAGGAGCCATGTGGAGCTCATCAGGTGCCATTTGGGGAAAGTGTACAAGGCTTTGTGTGGGACCATGGAGTCATGCACACACACATGCAATTGCTTATGGAAGGCTGACACCATCTGAAATTCCACTTGAGGAGGTGATTCTGCAGTCTATTTTATTTTGACTCAGAAACTAAATGATAGTCTATTATAGTCCCAATCACTATTCAGTAGCTTAAAGAGAATTGTATGAGAGTGACCTCCACTCATAAAACACTGTCACTTGATATTTTTTGAGAGATTGAATTTTCTTAGCAAATGTAAATTCCTATCAATTCGTGTGTTCCCTCTGAATTTTTCTTTCAATAACCAGGCATACCACAGAAAAAAGAAGGGGAAGGAAGGAAGGGAGGGAGGGAGGGAGAGAGGGGGAAGGAGGGAAGAAAATAAAGACAGAAGAAAAGAACTAAAAAAAAATATTTTCAAAGAGCATCTTCTTTCTATTTTGCATAATTAAATAAATGATAGTGGTAAAGTAAGATCTGTAGGTTATTTTTAAATGCATCAATATATGTAGACATTTTATGGAGACAAATGTTTTATGCTTCATTTTCACTTTATCAGAATATGTTTTAATGTCTCATTATGAAATCAAATCTTTTAAGCCTCTCTAATAAACTATAGGGGAAAAAAAAAAAAAAAAACTAGGGTCTTTGCAGTCAGGTACCCTAAGCTTTCATTCCAGCTGCCAATCACAGACATGCAATGTAACCTCTTTGACCTTCATGTTCAACATGACGAATATTGAAGTAACAGTATTTAGCCCCATAGTGCTGTTTTGAGAAAGAGCTAGCTTTGGGTAGATGTGCAATAATACTGGGTTGTGTAAGCAATCAACAATCTATAATCAGTCAGCATTGGGCTAGCTGATAGGGACAAACATTAAAAATGCATTATGTACCTGCCCTTGAGAAACTCAGTAGTGCAAAAACAGATGGGCAGTTACAATATAGTGTGGTAAATTCACCAATTCAGTCTGTGTCCAGTGTTAGGGGTGTGGATTCTATATGGAAAAAAAAAAAATCCCCAAATTTTCTTCCATCATAGGATACACTACTTTTCCAACTTCTTTCCTCAAGCATTGCAATGATCACAGTGGCAACTAGACAATGTAAAAGTCAAATGAGCTGAAGCAAATCCCAGCTTCCTTGGAGGCATGAGGATGTGGAAAATCTCCATTCCCAAGAAGCTGTGAGATCATGTCTGATTTAAGTCCCAATCCTACACAAACCAGGTCTCACGCTGAGTTTCATATGTAGAATTTCATGTCCAATCCCTGTAATGAGGTGATAAGGCCTGTGTCACAGTTAGTCGGTAGCAGGCGATGGCAATTAACAGGATTGCACTAACCTGGAGATGCGCCAAGCTGGCAAAAAAAGGATTAGAAAGTAAATGAAGTGAACAACCATGAACCAGCAAATAGGGCTTAATGGACAGTACAAGTCAGTGAGGCAAAAATGGGCCAATTTGCTCTCATTGATTTTCACTGCCCATTGAGCTGTGTTCCTCTTTTGCTTTCTAATGCATTTATCTTGGCCTAGGCAAGTTCTGTGACTGTCATCCTGAGGACAATTCCATTGACCACATCAACTCCATGAATGACTGGAGTGGACCCAAGTATAATTCCACCTGCAGATGCCTCTTTCCGGCATGTTGACATGATGTTCCAATGACTTGGACGGTCAGAGAAAGAAATTTTGACAGGGTCTTACACTGTACACGTAAAATCCTATGGGTTGAGAGGAATGGAAGTGCATGTTGCAGTTTTGTTCAACTTATGTGATCTACTTTGTTTGTAAATGAGTAACAAGGTAAATGAAAACGTTCTAACCTGCCACACTCCAATAGCTCTAAATCAGCTCTTGTGAAAGGGCCAAATGATGGCTGCTATTCAGAATGACTAAATTTGAATGGTCATGTGTTCTTTGCTAATTATGATAAGAGGAAAGCCATGCAGCTGTTTAAACTCCAAGAATAATGCAATTTTAAGTGCTCTCTAGTCTAGGAGACTACAAGTTCTCTACTTGTAATATGTTCTCACTCTCCTCTCCTTTGTTTTGTCTCACCTCCTCTTTCCCCTGGTCTTTTTTCCTTTGATCCTTAAATGTTTACTTATTTATTTATTGCTGTTCTCTTCTTCTTCCTTTCTACTGAATACTTTATTTCTTATTCTTCCTACTCCAAATGGAAATGTACTCCAAAAGTAAATAAAACTACCCACTACATCAGAAGACAATTAAGAAAATTCAAATTTGTTCACTGGATTATCCAACATTTGCATTTCAGATAATTTCTCCATAGCTCTTCCATATGTGTGTAGTCTCAGAGCAAGGTGACTTCTGAGATTTTATCAATTGCTTACAGAAGAAAAAAAAATGAATTCACTTTCAATTGCAACTGGATTACTCACCATGAACCTGACCCAAGTTCATGTCTTTAAAAGAAACTCAGATAAGAAAGGAAACATTTGTCTACCCATACCAAGTGCTTTTATTGTGTTAAGAATAAGTAGACAATATGCATGTAGAATTGTGGCTACCTTTTATTTCAGTATGAATCTCCTTGTGATAGGGGCCACATTGGTACCCTTGGCAATTCAGATTCCTTCATTACTAAGTGCTTAAGCATCCACATGCTGCTGGAGGAAGCCTCTGAGTTTTCCCTGGCTGTGCTAGAGGTTCAAACCTTACTTAACTGGTGAAAGTTAATGAGATTCCAATCTGACAAGGAAGGGCTGCAGCCTGAAAAAGACATCTTTTTTCCAAACTAATTAACAAGTCTTTTGCATGAATCCCATAAAATAGCTTATTTTTCTATTGCCATTGTAAACAATTATTTGGCAATCAGACACACCAAGAAATGATTGAGGATGACTCCTAAGTCTAAATTTGGCCATATAAATATGTGATTCTTTGGTTTTTGTTTTAAATTGTTGACAAACTGGAAAAAAGGGGCAGGGATGTAGGTAAATCTTGGGATGTCACAGGTCATATTGCCTTTGGTTATTAGTTCTCTCCTTAACTATGCTTTTCTTCCCAGGAGACCATTTTCCCCCTTCTATAAAGTAGCTTTGCATTCCTTAGATGCACTCTTGGAATTACAGGGCCACCTGCTCTGGTTCTTCCATCGGGTTACTGCTACTGCAGTCAGGGGAGAAACTGGGGGCATTTCAAACTCCACAAAGTGTTAATTGCAGCAGCTTAAGCAGAAAAATAAAAAAAAAAATAAAAAAAGAGTCCATCTTATTCTAAGTTATGCATTGCATAGCACGTGCATTTGATGTTTCCTTGTATGTTTCCAAAGCAGCATGTGCAACGTATCACACTTAAACTGTCACCATCTGAAACATAAAGCAGCACATGGCAAATGTTCCAGTAAGGAGTCTGTCTGTTCATGCATGCACCCCACCTGAGGCACCTGGAAATAACTGAACTTCCAAACATAGTTTTGCTAAAGAAAAAAAAATAGAAAACTTCTGGGTTGAAATCAACTTAGTTTTTGCTGGATTTATTTATCCTAATATGGATCTCTGAATGTTTTATCTTTCTTTTGGATTATTCCTAATATTCTCTAAATGGATTTCCATTTCTCTGTTTTCTATCTCCTATCCATTCTATCAGATTTTTCTTTCTTAAAATATACATTTTTTTTCATATGACTCCCCTGCTTAAAAAACTGTCAATGGTTTATTGATGCCAAAATAAAGCTCAAATGCCTTAGCTTGACATTTAAAGTTCTCTGCCATCTGGCCTCAACTTTCCTATGGTTGCTGCCTACTTCCCTGTACATCTAAATATAAATCTTCTGCTTCAAAGAGGTCTAATTACTATTACCTCAGCACTACTCTCTTTCCACAGGAAAAAAAAAAACAAAAAAACTCTTAAGTTTTCTAAACCCTAATTATTTCTGTCCTTGAAATGACCCCTCCCAATTCCATTTGCCTTTATTCTGCCCACCTTCTAGAAAAAGTTTTCTAAAAGATTCTCACACCTGTACAGAAAATGCAGTGCTGGAGTGCAAAAGAGTTGAATTTTAGAAACTAGAAAGAAGGTCTGAGTTTTCATTTCAGCCCTAATTCAGAGCAAGAGCATGAATTTCAAGGAATGGATTAACCCTTTGGTCCTCCATTTTGTCATTACTGAAATGGGCTTAAGCATTTCTTTTCATAACTTAATTTCGAAATAAGCTAAAATGTCTGCAAAAGTATTTTGAAAACAATAAAATACTCTGAATATCATATATGATAAACAATGTTCTCCTAACAACTAACATTTTCTGTGCTCTTATCATATGCCAGACACTGTTGTAATTCATAACTTTGTTATGGTTGAAACTATTATTATTCATAGCTTATAGGCAGTAAAGCAGAAGGGCTAAATTACTTGTTCAAGCTAAAAGGGTAGGCAAGAAGAATAGTGATTCAAACCAAGGTAGCTGGAAGCCAGAACTTGCTTTTATGGCACTAATTATCTTGCCTCTCATGTGATCTCCTAATCAATTATTAACTTGTGTGTAGTCTTATAAACCCTTTACCGATCAACACAGCTCATCTTCTTTACCTCTTCCATATGACCTTCACACTTGATGTTCCCTCTGTCCAGAAGGTTTGTCACATGCTTTGCTCCCTCATCTCCTTCAGGTCTTTGCTCAAATGACACCTCAGTGAGATTTTTCCCTGACCACCATATTTCAAATTATAAACTTCCAACTTTCCCTATATACCCAATTCTTTTTATTTTCTCCATATCACTTGTCATATCATATCATATCATATATTCATTTTCTATATTTATTTGTTTTTACTGTCCTGTTCTTTTAGAATATAACCTTCTAATGGAAACAGAGATTTTTGTTTCATTTACCACTGTGTCCCCACTGACTAGAACAGTGCCTGTCACACATTAAATAATAAATATTGGATAAAAATAATGAAGGACTTGCCTTAGCATATGACTGATCAAATGATTCAAGAGTCTTTGCAACTAAACACTCTATGTATTCAGTTGTGCAGAATTAGAATACAGATATTATCTACAATTGCACCCATCTCTTTAAATGAATTCTTGGGCAGTTCATTTTGCTTAAATAGGTGTCATAAATGTGATTGGATTTAGATAGACATGTTAGAATTGTGGCAGCTGTCCCTACTTGGTACTTAAAGGGGATTAGTTCCATGACCCCCTCCCCACATATCAATATCCGAAGATGCTCAAGTCCCTTAGATAATCCGTGCATATAACCTATGTAAATCTTCTTGAAAACCACAAATATTCTCTAGATTATTTATAATACTTAATACAATGCAAACAGTTGTTATACTGAATTTTTTAGAGAATAATGACAAGAAAAAAGTCTGTACATGTTTGATAGAGATGCAATATTTTTCAAATATTTTTGGTCGGTCACTTTTTAATTCAGAGGTACAGAACCCAGAAATATAGAAGACTAACTGAACTTTATTTTATTCATGAACTGCAAACAAATTTCTACATTTTTAATTTTAAAAGTTTGTGAATGATTATTTGATAAGAAAAAAATTCTCATAGGATAAACTTCTACCTTCGATAAATATTTTGCCCATCATAATGCAAATATGTCCATGTTAGTCACAGGATAAAATATAAATTCCTAATCATTAGTGTTGAGATATTTTAGGATCTGGTCTCCATCTAGATGTGCACTTTCAACTCATTTCTTCCCACAAATTAGCAAAGTATCTATACACAAGCTCTGGAAGCAAACTACCTGAGATTGTATCCCTGGTCCACCACCTATCTTATTTAAGCCTCACATTCCCTATAATGAGAATAATTATAGTAACAAATTCTTAGACTTGTTATGAAGAAAAATGGAATTATCCACATGAAATATTTTACATGCTTTCCTAGCACAAAATAAGTATTGGGCTATTGCTATTTTTATTCACTTCAGCTATACAGTTCAACCACTTGCAGTTCCTGAGACTTTCTAACAGACTTTCATACATCTTCGTCTGTGAATATGAGATACCTCTTTAGAAACACCTTTCTGCAATGTATCCAATTGGCAAACTCCTACTTACCTTGCAAGTCAACTCAAATGCTGTTTCTCATAGAAGTCATCCTGGACTTTGCCATTCAGACTCAGTAGTTATCCCTCCAAATTCAACTTCATGATGTATATATTTTTATTTTGACAATTAACATTGTACACCATGGATTTCCTTGAAAACCCATCTCCTTACTTTAGAAACATCTTAAAAGCAGAAAACATAATTTTAATTTTGTCTTACCAATAGCTAGTACACCTAGCTAGCACTCAACAAATATGTGTTGACTACACAATGACCTGAGTTTTCGTTTGTATGCTTGTCTTTGAGTGAGCTTTAATGGTAGAAATATGTCTATTTTTACCTTAAATAGGTTAAGATTAAATGACTACCTAGATTTCTGGTACAAAATTTTAGTGGTATCCTTTATTGGAAGAAATACTTTTCCCTTTGTCCTACTTTCATATATATGAATTGAGCTTCACTTAGGCAAATTTCCTGCCTCTCTACTTCCCTGTTAATCCCTCCTCATATATGAGTTCTTAATCAGGCTGAAGAGTTTGAAATGAAAATTGGTCCTGCCAGGCTGCACTCTTCCCCTTCTTTTTCAAGAGCAGACCTATAGAATATAGGTTCTTGATTGCTATGGTCAAATAGTCTACTAGCCCATAAAGAAGCTGTCCTTGTGGTAGAAGATTTTGACTGCTAGAGATTCTACTGAATTTTGAGTTTCAATATTGAGTAGTTGATTTATATTTAGATAAAATCCACAGTGACAATCGGGAGCAATATCAATAATAAAGCAGATTTTTTTTCTCACATCTGCCTTTCCCTTTGGTCTTATTTTGCAACAGTTTAGAATTCAGATGTGGAAAAATGAGGCTCTTTACAAGACCTTTGAAACTACAAACATCTCTCATAATTTAATTATGTTTTTGCTATGATGTAAATTAAAATGTATTAGTCAATTTTGTTTTTGTTTAGAACATTTCATCTATGTATTTCAAGCAAGGTTAGGTGTATATAAGAATCTATACAAGATGCTCACTGTGATTATGAAAAAAAAATGAAGTGCACCTTTTGAATATGCTTTGATACCAAGATAAACACATTTTCCCCATCAATGATGATCTCTGTTCTGATACTTAAATAATTTCTAGGAGAGAGAAAGCATTAAATTCATTCATCTGAGTGGTACCATATTAGAATCTTCAGATTATTCAGGCAATCTTTTGCTCACAAATTTTATTTCCACAGATTGTAACATGCTATTTATCTAGTGTGAATTTCATATCAATGTATATTTCATGGATCTACTTACTTCACTTTCCTTGAAAAGAAGCCTATAATGAATAAAATGTTTTTTTCCACTTTATTAAGTAAAACATTAAACAGTGCAAGATAATTTTAAGGCGAAGTGTCCTAACAGATTGTGTCTGTTTGCTAATCAAACATGATTATAAGTGACAGAAACGGTTTACATTTTCATTTGATAACATTATAATACTATAAAACGTAAGAATAAGAAACTAAACAAATTAAAGTTATATTGAAATATATTTTCAGGGAGAAGAGGGAGTATAGTTTCTCATCAATATATATAATTATAGCTCCAAGTTTGCACTAAGAAACTATCCCAGAGTATCAACTTTTATTTGGCCGTTTCACTTTTGTATTCATTTTCCTCTAAGTTTTCTGTATTTCAACCACATTTCAGTTTATCTTATCAGGAAAAATCTGACAAATGAACATCATAAATGAACATTATTCCTCATTTCTTAGTCAATTCCTTACATTCAACTAAAACATTTTTTACTAATGTGTACTGTGAATTCAAAATTTTCAGAGATACATAAATATTTATATATTATATTCTTTCTTAAATCTGGGAGATAACATAATGTTTGTAAATGTAGAGTATATAAAATTGCCAAATATATATTAGATGGCTTATTTCCATAAATATTTTCCTTCATCTGTGAAATTTATGAGCCATAGACCAAACATTTAAGTTCCATCCAAATTTTCTTAACAACTACTAAAACTTTAACTGATTTAGTTAAGATATTGTTACACTTTTATATAAATTAGTATTCTCTCCCAATATAGATGAATCATGTCTATTAATCATGGGTATATACTAAATGTTTGTGTACTGAATAGAATTTCCTGAACATCTCTCACTTGTTCACACTCTTGTCTTTCTCTATGAATATATCTATTTGTGAAATGCACATTGCAGCTATTGTTTTACTAAAAGAATTCAATGAAAATGTTTTTTTGTACACACCTTTGCAAATATTATAGTATATTCTCAATTAAATGAAACTGAAAGTTCAACAAAAATCATATGGGGGCTCTACATTTTTTTTAAAGATGAAATGTGTTATTGGAAAAGAAATGGCACCAATGGTATAAACCAATCAACACTTTTAAAATTGAAATGTTTAACTTGGAAATCACCTTTCCCCTCCTTAGAATACTTGAAAAATGTGAAAATTCAGAAACTTCAAAAAAGCTGTAATTAATAACTGGAAAATAAATGAAAGTCCTTATTCATCGAAGAATCTCAACAAATATTTATGTAAGAGTTTATGATAAGCCTAATATCATATTTTAGAAAACTGACCATAGATAATTTCTGAATCTTCTTTTCTATTTTGCAGAAATGTTTATATTAGGTCATACTACTTGAGATTCTGTCACTAAGAAATTCACCTAAGTTAACCAGAACCTTCTATATCCATAAGAATCTTTTGCTTTAGAATGAATTAAATCCTCTCCAAACTCTTAGAACAAATTGACGCTCACCTCTATCCCCATTTCTTTCTAGAGTGTCTTCTACAGTAATAATTGGAAAGTTAAAAACTACATTTTCCAGACTTCCTTTGACTTTTGACTTCTATGTGAACAAAACAAAAATAAAAACCAGATTCTTCTAATCAGTGGCACCGATAAGATACTGAGAAAAATTCCTGTGACTACTAATGTTTGTTATTTTTGGAGAAATAGAATTTACCTGCATCAACATTCTATTGTGTCCCCTCTAGTTCTTTGGTGTCACAGGCAGTTGTTGGAAAATGGACTGCTTGGCTCCAGTGTGGGAGACTCAAGGCTTAATGACATCAAAAGAAGAGTCTAGAGTGAGAAGTTTCCTCATCCTGGTTCCTATTCCCAAATTTGTAGTAGTACACTGTGTTCCTAAAACAATGGTTCTTCTCACTCCCCACTTTCTGACATAACCACAGCTATAGCTTCCCTGGGAGGACATATCTGCAGTATTATGGAAGTCTATTCTAGAGATCCAGGTCTTCAGAATTCCCCTCGAAGCCTTTTTATTTTTTTTTAACATTTAATTAGCTCTTTTAAACTTTTTTCTGCTTAAAATATCTTGTGGTTTCTATTAGTTCAGTTTCTCATCTTCCTAGTCTAGAGTCCTGTGGTGAAGATCAATCCTCCTTATAGCAACCCCATAAAAATCTTAAGGGAATCCTCTGGACCATCACTAGGGCACATGCCCACCTCTGACTGATTCATCAAGGCCAAAAGAAATTTTTAAAGTTCTATTTAGCAGGTTTATGCATTGTGCTCTACCTCTATAACTAAAGGAAGGGAACAAGCTTCAATCCATAATTTTCTTAAGAGAATCAGGATTTTTCTGAGAAAATTTAGGTGCCATTGCAATAGAAGTGACACATGATTCAAAGCCAAAGGAGAAATGACCACTGGGTCTTTTCTCTAAAACGTAAACTCTTTGAAAGGATTATGATGTTTCAAATCATTTACATATTAGTTGGAATTTGCTAAACCTGATTAATCTCTTTATAGTTTTAATAAAGAATTTTTAAATTGAAAGCATTAATTTTAAAATGTTCATTAAATTTCTACCATGCTGTAGACTATAATCTCTGCCCTCATGAATCCTACAAATTCGTTGTAAGGCAATTGAATAATTCATTACAAATAGAGAAACAAAGCCATCCCAAGTAGAAATAAAATGCTATCCACCCTCAGAAGAGGGAAGAATTACCTCCATTGGAGATATTGAAGAAAATTTCATGGAAGCAGTAATATCTAATGCAAGCTCACATGGTAGATTGGACTAAGTTCCAGGAGCTGGGAAGAGGTCAGCATAGGTAAATGATATATTGGTGAACAGAGAAATTATTGAGAATGATGTAATAAAAGATTTTTTAAGAACTACAATATTTTTTCCTAATTATGATTTGTTTACACAGTATGTAGTGCAAGGCCATGGGATGTGAAAGAAAAAATGGTTTCAGAATAGTTAGAAAAGGTTATTTTACAAGACTTGATGACTGGATGCCTGTGCTTTTCCTCCATTTTCCTTCTCTCAAAATGTGCATGAATAGCCATTTTCCATGACTCTAGACACCCTGATAACATCATTTAAAGACTGTCTCAGAGAAGAGCACTGGAATCCCCATTTGAGCTTTATTTATTTCTAATTCCATTTTTAAAAGACCTGAAGTTGTTCATCTGGCAACTGATTGGATATGTGGGCCAGTATAAGAGACAAAGATGACATTCAATAAATATTTGTCAAAAACTGAATTAATTTACTTAGACTTGGCAAATAGAAGATAGAAGTGATTCTGTAGGCGTTGAGAAAGTCAGGAAGGAGTTGATTTGAAGAGATTAGGAATTGGCAGCAAGTATATTAGAGCAGACACTTCATGTGTCTATAACTACACATACTGGTTGTACAAAAAAAAAAAAAAAAAAAAAAAAAACAGAAAAAAACAAAGAAATTTAGTTGTCATGTGGCAATCTTTCCAACCTGTGGAAAATATCCCACTAAACTCTAGTTGTCAACAGAAAGCTCAATATCCTGGGAGACTAAGGCATTTCTCTCCCTAACCAGACACACAGCAGGTGGAACTGACTTGCTTGTTATAGTGGGGTCTTCCAAATACTCCTCCGTCTTTTGCAGCCATAATTGTAGCATTGCTTTGAGTTACTTGGAGCCAAGGAGCTTGCACTGAATGCTGTAAAAAGTACCACACTTTCCCTCCTTTTTCCTTCTCTCAAAATGTGCACAAATAGACATTTTCCACGACTCTGGACACCCTGATAACATCATTTAAAGACTGTCTCAGAGAACAGCACTGGAATCCCCATTTGAGAAATAATAGCTGGAGTGATATATTCTTTAAGTGAAAACATTATTTCTGATATTTTTGTAACATACATGGAAGGTGGTTATTATCTTGATTTTGTAGATTAAAAACAAATGAAGGAAGGCAAAAGGTTAGGAGATTTCTCACATTAGCAGGATCATATAATCTAAGCATAAAAGACCTAGGTGCCAGCTAAAATCATTTTTTTTTTTTTTGGTTTTCCCTACTATACCTCATGGCCTTATTTTGTCCATAAGCAGCAGGCAGAAAAGACACACCTTTCCTGCTGTTCTACAAACAAAACACCAAGTGTTAATTCTGTTTGGCCAATTTAGCATAAGTATATTGATACTAAACTCTATAGGTTGCAGAAAACCCTGGATGCACACTTGGCTAGGTGACTTAAGCCTCAGTTTTCTCATCTGCAAAACATGGACAAAAATATCTTCTTCATATGATAACTATTGTTTTCAGAACGCATGCTGGGCTAAGTGTTCAGTACAAAGTCTCAACCCAGTATGTCCTCTGAAACCAATAGTTATTATTCTTGATAAGTTCCTTTTGCTGACAAAAGACATGTGTTTTTTTTTTTTTCCTGAGCATTGTCTCCAATTTTAAATGCATTGTTTGCTTGAAAATAATTAGCATGTTTGCAGTGCTCAGTACTGTTCATTTTAAAAGAATAGGAACAAGAGACTTTAGCCCTATGCAACCATTTCAAGAGTAGTCTCTTTAACAACAATGCTCTGTGGTTTGAATCTTTCATTATTCACTTGTGCATGGTGCACTGAGGCTACTTCATCCTCCTTGGATCTGTAGAACAAAATACACTCAGCTGCAGACCAATTATGATACTCAAGTATTTTCAAGACGGCTGAATGGGATATGTTGAACTGTGCTTGTGTGATTAACTTCATTGATTTCTATAGAAAATTCAGTACTTAACTTCAATCAGTATAGTAGTTCGGTAGTTCAAGGAAGTTTACTCTTCCTTTGAAATTCACAAGGAATATATAGTTTAAAACCAGCCATATCAGAGTCCCAATGAAAATTTATCAAAACTAGATGTCTCTGGGTGAACTATAATCTGTCTTCTAATTTGAACACATTTGATTGTCTCATAACTCAGATGTATTTTCAGTCTTACTTTACTTACAGATTTTACCATGCAATTACTTGCAAACAACTATTGATTTACTTTAAAAATAAATACAGATCCATTACATTGGAGTCTCCATGTTTCTTTTGTTTAAAAATGTTTTACGGTCTTCTAGTTGAAACAGTGATGTCTTGTGCCTGGAAGACGATAAGCCATTCATTAAAAAATATGGAGTTAAAAGCCTCCAATGAAAAAGCTTAAGTAGAAAACTGACGGTTAATGGATCTTCAACGATAACAGACATGAAACTTGGTGAACCCTTAACTCAATCTCTCTTTCTATCTAATTATTTCTGTGGCGCCTATGATCAAAGTTATTTAGGTGAGCTGACAGAAATATTAGAATTTTAACATAATAAATGAAAGAAAGAAGCTTTTCCCTGTCTGTATTTGAGTGGAGTCATATTGATGTGTATTAGGGTTAATGATATGATGTCTACAATATACCCTGAGTTCCTTGGAAGGGAGTCAGTACAAATTTTTAAAGGATAAATTTTTTTTTTAATTTTACAGACTGCATCATGATTCCTTGTACACAAATGGAGTACAATTTTTGTTTCTACGGTTGTACACAATATAAGATTCACACCATTCATGTAATCATATGTGTACATAGGGTAATGATGTCTCTCATTCCACCATTTTTTATACCCCTGTCCCTTCCTCCCTCTCATTTCCCTCTAAGTAATCTAAAGTTCCTCCATCCTTCTCTTACCCCCCCGGATCCCAACCCCCATTATGTATCATCATCCACTTACCAGGAAAAATATTTGGCCTTTGGTTTTTTGGGATTGACTTTTTCACTTAGCATGATATTCTCCAAGTCCATCCATTTACCTGCAAATGCCATAATTTTATTATTTTTTATAACTCAACAGACAATTTACAGAAGATATGCAAGCAGTTAACAAATATATGAAATAATGTTCAACATCTCTAGTAATTAGAGAAATGCAAATTAAAACAACTCTAAGATTTTATCTTACTCCAATTAGAATGGCTATTATCAAGAACACAAGCAATAATAGGTGTTGGCAGGGTTGTGGGGAAAAAGGCACACTTTTATATTGCTGATGGTGTTGCAAATTGGTGCAGCCACTCTGTAAAGCAGTATGGAAATTCCTCAGAAAACTTGGAATGGACCCACATTTTGATCCAGTTATCCCACTCCTCAGTTTATACCCAAAGGACTTAAAATCAGCATACTACAGTAATGCAGTGACATCAATGTTTATAGCAGCTCAACTCACAATAGCTAGATTGTGGAACCAACCTAGATGCCCTTCAAAAGATGAATGGATAAAGAAATTGTGGTAAATACACACAAAGATAAATTTTAGTTCTTGTCTTCACTTTGAAATGAGTCTTTCTTTGCCAGCATAGATGATATTTGTCCAATTGGCTCTTTGCACCAACTTAATGGCCAAGATGCTCAAGGTCTGGAAGATATTTCTGATTATATAGAACAGAAATCTGAGGATTGTTCTTCAACTTTCCTATCTAAAAGCAAGGCATTCATGGAGATAGTAGCAGAAACAAATTGCATAATTCCACTTCTACTTCTCATACAAACCATTACCTAAAATACAACCATATCCAAAATAGCCTGTTCACTGCCCCCCCACAAACAAATTCAAAATTATGAGGTTCATGATCAGTAGTGTTTTTAATCATGAGGTTCCAAAATATTTTGAAATACTGTTTTTTTGAATGCTTCTACAGGTCAATATTAAAAGTATATTCTCAAGACTTTCATTAAAATGTGGATTGAGATTTGTTATGGTATCAGGAATATTCAGATCTTGAATGTGAAACACACAAACAGCTCCTCCATTTTCTCTACTTGCTCCATCATGGTTTTTGTAGCATGATACTTTTTAAGTTTCCAAGATCGTGTCCTATCTGACAGTTGTTGTCTATTTTACCTTGTGTCCAGCAAACCCACAGAATGCTTTTATCTTTGAGAACCTGCAACTAATTGATCCATGTAGCAAGGATGAAAGTCAAATGATGGATAAATGTGGTGTCACCTGTGAAAAAGTTGGTGGACCCTTTGGGTCACTCTTACTGGGTCATTGTTACAGAAATAGTAAAAAATACTCCTCAAATTTCATCCTTCCACTAGCTTCAAATAGAAGTCAGGAAAGCTTTATCTGGCTTCTGTGAGGTTCCCCAAAGTGGAATAAACACAATATAAGTAGTCATTTCATAAGGGTTTAACTACATGGAGTCTTGGAAGAGCATTGTTCTGATTTTCCTTTGGTGAATAACTGAACATATGTGGTTCAGTAGTGCAGGATAGTGTTCATATGAACATGAGCAAGTTGTATCACTTATTTTAAGTTGTATCATTTATTCAGCCCATCATTCATGAATTCAGTCAATATATATTTGCATTCAACAAATACATTATATATTCATCTATTCTGATGACAGAGGAAACTTTTGCTCCTATTGAATTTTCACAAAAAGTATGTTTCTTCTTTTGTCTGCTTTTTAAGATTTAGGTAATTAGAGCTAATCTATAAAAGTATTCTAAGAAATTTTATAATTTTTCAAGTTCCTGGAATTTCTAAATTTTATTTTCATCAAAGAACTGCCTTTAAGTTGACTTAGCTATTTTCTTTTCTTCCTTCTTTCCTCTTGTTATTATAAAGACACACAAAGGACTGTTGTAAAGTGCCACTAAAAACATGTAATTTCACTTTCATTAGTGCTTTTCAGATCAACAAATTATTGAAAAATATTTTGTAATGTATTCATTGCAATAGCACATTAACTGTGCCCATGAAGGACTCAGATGCTTTGGTTTAGGATCTCTTCCCATCTGCTTTGGCTGTCATTTGAATAGTAGTAGCAAACACTTTGCCAAACTTAGTATCAAGCTCTGGTGTAAGATCAGATGTCACCACGTGACCATAAATACACTGTGCACGTTGGTTATCAGAGCAATACCTGTTTTGGTTTCAGATTAAATTTCAAAATCTGTTGACTCAGGCAGTCCTCTCCTGCATGATGTCAGGGTCTACCTCAAAGTATCCCTCCACTATTTCTGGAAGCTGTGAGAAGTGGTTATATGCATTGTGAAGTTTGTCATCTTACTCCCAAATCAACTCAAGTGTCAATTATAAAGCTGCTTTTTAATCATTCTCTGTTCTCTTTTGTTTTTAATTGGTACTATATGTTTGTCACAGATGAAAATGTTTCCATTGTATAAATCAAGGAGGTTAGCTTTCTTCCCAAAATAAATAAATAAATAAATCCAATATCAATTAATAGAAAAAAAAAAAAAAAAACAAGAAAGTATTGCACAATGTTAGAGGAAAGATTGCTGAAGGACTTCTGTCTTGCCTCTGGTCTGTTAAACCTCTTTGGAAAAAATCAAACAGAGTTGCCCAGGCTCAGGGCTGAGTGGGGATTACTACAAATTCTCATTGTTTTCTTACAAAGAAAATGAAGTCTAATGTTTGGAAAGTCTTGCTTTTCTCTGGAAAAAATGGTGAAAATCATTTTTTATATGCTAATGTGGGACTAAACTCTAGGTGAAGTTGAGAATGAATCAGTTTTCTTTTATAAAACTGTGGAGGAAATTAAGCAAAGTTCATCTTATTCTTTAATCAGGAGGTGTGGCTGCATTCTGGAATGCAAGGGTGTTCTAAAACATCTGCAATGTCCAGCAGATAAGTTAACTTATCAGAATAAAACCTTTATTGTACAAGTGATTAGATTCTATGTGCTTCAAAGCGGGTTACAGCATCTTAATTACTTGGAATGTAACGACTCCAGTTAAAAACAAAATATTCAAGGTGAAAACACCCAGTAGAATTAAGCAGTATTATTTCAACCTTGAAATGAAAGTTTTATCTTATCACTGTGTTACCCTGTCATGGAAAACTGAGCGTGTGTTAATCAGTATTGCTGATTACAGATGGGAAAATTGTGCGGATTTTTCAGAACTCTCCTTTTAATGTAAATGAAATGTCATGACCATGATGCGGGCAGAAATAGTTTGCAGAGACTAGAGGCTTTTTAAATTCTGAGAAAATACAGGCTAACTTCTGAGATTTATAACTTATTGAACTTCTTATGCATAAAACATTTAGATTACTTTATTTAAATACATGATTGGATTGTTCTGCTGTCACTGCCTCAGATGTACCTGCTTGTTTTTCTTTTCCATAAAGTATATTTAGTGATTTGAGTACTTTTAAATGCAATTTGTCTTGAATAAGAAAAATCTGAAGACAAAGTAGCTGTAAACAAATAACTAAATAAATAAAGCTGTAACAATGCAAAGGAGAGACACAAAGCTGGAAATTGAATAGATGGGAGAATTGTAAGCACTGAATATTGATTTGAGACTGAAGTTCACAATAAGTGTATCTGCCTCTCTTGCTGTTTCATTTTTTTAAGTAGGCCAAGGAGGGGGGGACTACATAAGTATCTCTATCATTTGAGTGTATAATTGCCTCTGTTATTTTATCAATCCTGTTGCAGGTTGGTGACAACCCAGGCTCAGGGCAACACTCAGTTTCCACTCCATTTCAACTCATACCCGGAAAAACCAGATCCATATCCTACACGCCAAGCCATTTGGTGGAACTCTGGTGCAGACCTGAGTTCTTCCATAAAACTCAATGACAAAAAAAACATTCATAGTTCAGTGCAGTTCCAGAGCAGCCTACATGACCCAATTCCCAGGGAATCCACTTCAAACCTCACACAGTTCTTAATTAACTCCAAGAGGTAAAAACAGGAATTGAAAACTCTGCTTGAAATAAAATCAGTAGTCATGTTTGCCAAAATTCCTTAAAGTAAGAACTGAAAAAAATTAGACACAGAGTGTGCATGCTCCAAGATCCACATTTCACCAAGGGCTCCAGCAACCACTGGACCTGAGTGGGTTCTGAGAGTATATGCTGCCAACCAAAAAGGAGCCCAGAATATACAGTCACTCCTATGAGATTGTTCCTCTCCTGCAACCCCTGCCATTGTTTATGACTTGTGTCCTCTAGCTGAATACCCACTAATTATAAATATCAATATATTTTATTGTTTCCAGTTGAATTAGACAAAGATTTATGCAAACTGAAGAGAAACTAGAGCATAAGAATTACAAGAGTAATGCACCATGGACCAAAGTTCCTGAGGATTAGAAAGAGAATTATTGTAAATCTATGAATATAGAGGACAAAAGAAAACAGGTTTAAACCAAATCGTGATCTGCATTAGGTTGTTTTTAATCATTTTTTTTCTTCAGCATATTAATTGTTTCCAAAATAAAAAGAAGCAAAAATAATTCTTACATACTGGAATAGTGTTAGAAAAGGATTAAAAGGATCCAGTCTTTCTTTGTTTATAGACAAAATGTGTTAAGTGCTAAAGTGCTGACATCAGGATTTTATAGGCTCAATGCTCTGAATTAGATTCTACTCAAAAGCTGTCTCTCTTTTGACAGGAGCCTTACTTACAAAGACATAAAAAGGTCATTTTTTTTTTCATGTGGAAATTCTTTATTTTTTTCTGACTTTTTAGCCTGTTGCCCATCTCTCTGGTTAGCTATTTGGGGTTAGTTCTGCAACTTAATTTGATCATGCTTAGCACGGTGTGAGATCAGATTAATCTGGTTTTTTCCTTTTGGGTCATTTACTGCAAAATGTTCTAGATCCTACTAAATTGCAGGCTTCTCTGACAATTGAACACACAAGGAGCATCCTTTGATGTCTTGGTCTTTAAACTTCCTTCTAAATATTTGAGAGTGAAAAACTCATGAAGTGGGAGACTAAATGTTCTCTATGAAATTGTAATTAGCTCTCAGTCTTATGGCATGTCATTAAATGTGCTTTGGATGACTTATAAATCACCTAAATTATACATACCACATACACGCGCACACACACACACACACACACACACACACACAGAATAGCCTTCTCTTCTGGTTTAAAAACAAAACAAATTCTTTTGACACCAAGTATAATGTTTTTAATATGGTGAATCTTGTAAAATAACTCAATTTCTCCTGAAATTCTTTTTATATAATAGACAAGGTATATTAATATAATTACCTTCCTTGGCAAATGCTTGAATATTTGGGATATTTGGATTTTTTGAATTTGGGGTTTGTTTATGCTAAGTTTGGTACTTGTAGTGTGTTTGTGTGTGTGTGATTGTATATGTGTGTGTTCTGTTTCCCATTCAAGATACATTTTATAATTCTTGAATATTGTTTCTATGTGATATATAACATCATCTTTCATGCAGTTCTATCCCAGTATTACTCCTCAGAAACCATCAACTCAGCATAGATCAAGATAAACATGACTTCTTGACTTGAAATGTTTCAAAATTATTCCAATCGAGTGGTGTAGAAGGTTCAATGTTGCTGTATTTTTTAAGAACAAATTTGTTTTATTATAAAGTGATACCTACATCATAAAATAGACATATGGGGGGAAAGGAAAAATAAAAATAGCTAAATATACTATGCTCATCACTGTTAGCATTTTGGGTGTGTTTTTCTCCTACTGGTTACATTAAAAAATACATAACTTTTCTTGATGACTTTGCAACTATTGTGGGTACACAATAAATAGAAGAGGGACAACATTCATCTATCTGTGAACATTCAAGGTCTCGGCATAAGTTTTGGTGCCCATTTTAAAAATGGATGCACAGCACCATACCATATCTATTTTTTACTCTTGCCCTGTTGAGTCCTCTGATTTTCTGTGTCATTCCAATTTTCCTAAAGTAACAAACAGTTGTACTGATGAATTACTTTGTGTCATGATGCTTCTGAGAGAAGACTAATGAGAAGGGCCTCTGTACCTATCCTCCTAGTAAAGATGTGCATTTTAATGGAGGTCCTCTGGTGTTAACAACCCTATGTGATCATTACAGACTGTGTACATATACCAAATAATGGCACACCATACCCCATAAATTTGTACAAAGTTCAAAAATAAATAAATAAAATAGGTCGTCTAGTATTGGTGTCATTCCTAATGCCCACCTTGAGCTGGGATTCCCTGCAGGATATCTCTGAACACATTAACAGTATTTATTGAGCTCCCACAGAGTATAAAGTTCTGTGATAGGATCCTGTGGGACTTATGAAGAGGGTGTGGTACAAAGAACTGTGGAGTCCTAGTCAAACATACCTGCATTTGAATCCGGCTCTGTGACAATCCAACTCAGGTTTTGTGTGACTGAAGACTATTTTCCACATGTGAAAAAGTAGAATCAGTGGCATCATTATCATAATAGATAATACTAATTGAAAGCCTACCACAGTCCAGGCAGACTCTTTATACTTTGATAATATTAGCTCAGTTTTTCCTTGTTTGAAAACCTGATTATCTCACTTTTTTACAGATAACCAATTGGCCTCATAAAGGATTAAAAATTTTTCCCAAGGACACACAGCCTGCAAGTGGAGGAGCCAGGATTTGATCCCAGGCAGTCTGAATCCAACATAAGGATGCTTTACCTCTCTTCTTCACTGCCTTTTGAGACTTCTGTGAGCATAAAATAATATAACATATATAAGCTCTACAGAATGTGCAAAGCTGTAACTTCTAAACACCCTCTGATTCCCTGATGAACTGAGAAGTTCTGCAAAAGAGAAGGGTTTACTTGAAAGTGAAACTTGACTTGTGACTTAACAGGGAAAGGAAATAAAAAGTCATTCTATATATATATATATATATATATATATATATATATATATATACTTTTTTTTTTTTTTTTGAGAAGCAAAGAACATTTACCTGAACTTTACTGCACTTTACTGGATGTGAAATTCTTCTTCCCTCTTAGATATCTTAACTCTATTCCAAAACAGGTTCATGTTATCCTCCAAATTATTCTACTGAGAGTTTTGAAGGTAAAATCAGAGGTAAGGTCATTCCTTAGAAATAGCGCAGCTGAGATGAACTGTTTTCAACATAGATTTCAAAACACAAAGATTTCTACAACTATACAGAGCAAGAATTATTATGGTTATTTTAATTCATATTTTTCATCATTTTATTCATCCAGTAAATTCTTTTCCTCAGGTTGATCAATAGTAAGTCAAGTAAAATAAGCACCTACTGTATACCAGATATAGTGAAAATCCTCTGAGAAAAAGACAATTTTTTTTTTCATTTTGCATCACCCTGGGTACTTTTGTCATTCTTAGTATTTAGTATCCTTCTACTTCTTAGGGTAGGAGTACCCACATTTTGGTTTGAAAAAATTAAATCCCACTCCTTACTCTAAGCCCTATGACCTTTATAACCTGGTAATATCCCCTGGGTTTTGTCACATGGCATCCCTTTGGCCATGCAAATTTGTTCATGGGTTGGTATAGCCATTACTCCTATTTAATCCTATTGACCCTCAGGACTTTGCTGAGAATTTGGGGACAAAGGCATTGATTTTCTCACATTAGGTGGGCATCTTGTACCTATGAAGTTCCTGGAGATTCTAGCAAATTCCCATCTTGAGGAAAGCTAATCTTAGGATGAAACCAATCCTATAGAGATGCCAGAGTGTTCAGATAGAAAAAAAAAAAAAAAAAAAAAAAAAAACTACAAAAAACCAGATCCTTGAAGCTATTATTAAATTGCTATTATTAAACTACCCTTGAAACTCTATTCCTTCAGTTCTGTTGGTTTTGTGTGAACCAGTAAATTCCCTTTATTGTTTAGGCCAGTTGAATTGGAATTTATTATCTTATAAATAACAATTCCAGCTTGCTATAAACTCCTAGAGTGACTATAATCTAAAGTTCTCATCTTTCATATCCATGAGAAACATAGCCCTGAGACACATAAACAAAATAAGTTGCCCTCAGCCCCGACTGTACCTGGCATACATTTTGAGTTCCAGGGATTTCTCACTGATGCTCAGCTACTTAGCCACGAAGGATCATTTAGTTTGCTGATTGTCAATGGTCTTCATTTGGGTTTTTTCTCTTGTTTTGTTTTGGTTCATTTATTGTATAATTGCCAAGGACTCATCTAGACATTGGACAAATGCCCGAGAATTCTTACAACTCTTTGTAGTAGTTGAACCTGATACAGCACTTTTGATCAGAGGCTAAATAACAAGAAATTCCTCAACCGATTTCTTTGAAGATATCTTTAAAGACATTGCATGATATCTACTCTTATCAAAATGTCCTAAAAAATACTGGGTATATTAGGAAGACTAGCAACCACAGAAATTTTTTGGAAAGTATTATTTCTCCAATTCTTCTGTCGTCTTCTTTTCTCCTCCTCTTTTGCTCTACTCCACTCACACTAAACCTCTTGCTCTTCATTGACTATTTCAGGTATATTCCTACGTTGGAGCTTCTGCATTGCTCTTCCTTCTATCTAGTAGAAACTAAGCAGATGATCCTCTTTGTTGTTCATTTTTCCCTAGACATCTAATTTTCTTATTTACTTGTCTAAAGTTGTTGCTCAAATATCACTTTTCTCTGAAGTTCTCCCTGTCACTCCACTTAAAATAGTAAACACTCCCTTATGAACCTGAAATTTCTGTCCTGCTCTGCCTTATTGTCTCTATATCATTTATCACCATTTAATGCATTCTGTACTTTCTTTGTTCTGTCTGTCTCCACCCTGTGTAATGTTACCTTCATGAGGGCATTTTTCTGTTTACAGCTATGTCCCCAGTGCCTGAAAGAATCCCTGGCATTCATTGACTGATACACACGTTTGCTAAACAGAGGAATCTGACCTTGTACCAAAACACAATCATTTGCATTTCTAGATGTCACACTGCAAGACAGTCTCTGCAAAAAAGAAAAATTAAGTAAATAAATACGATTAGATATGAGAAAGATAACAGGTCAGATAACTAAGAAGCAGTTATCAGTGAAATATGAACACTAGAACAAGAAAACATTCTTTGAAGTTTGAAAAAAAAATTAAGGAATCAAGATTTTAGGCCTTAAAATGTAACATACTGCTAAGAAATGTCTGAAAGGTGTGATTCCCATGTGGATGGAGGCCAGTTTAAGGAGGAAAGTCTGAAAATTTGCATCCGCCTCAAATCTTTCCAATGGTGAGCCAGAAGCCCTCAAGGAGAAAAGATCGTACATCGCCTACTCCATAGACAGGTCAGAGGAGAAATGACATTTGGATTAGCCCCACTCTTAGAAATAAAATCACAGGACAGAATTCAAAGGGAAGTTTCCAATTCCTGTCTTTAGAAGAGACTCAGGAACCATCAACAAGGGAATAAGCCTGGAAGAACTTTATACGCCCCTGTAACCTTCATCCCTTTCCCACGTTTGTTATTTTTATCTTTTCGATATTTTTCCCAGAGGAATTAGCAGTAAAATCCTTAAAATAAAAGAGGTCTATGTGATTCTGTCAAGGGTACGTAAATAAAGGGTCAAACTGGCAAGACTTCACAAGCTTCTGTCTTTCTTTCTTGGTGGATAAGAAAACCCCAAAAGATAAACCTGGCGGCAGCGACTATCAGTGAGGAAAACTGGCGGAGTCACCAACTTGTAGAAAGAGGTGCAGAGACCCACATGAGATGAGTCCGCAGCTCTGCTATGGAAATGCCTTCTGCCTCTTTAACATTTAGAAATTTATCTCTTCTAGAAGATAGGGAGTTCATATGTAAACAAGTTCAAACTACTTTTAAACACATCTGTAGAGTAAACATTTTATAATGAATATTTTAATCAAAGGAGGAATATTTGGGGTTCTTTTTGGAGTGTTATGTTATGGGAAGCATCTCTAAAACCTCAAGAATACCTTGGTGAGCATCAGAGGCCAAACCATAAGCAGACTAGATGATTAACTAGTTTGACCTATTGTAGCACATAACACCTTTTATGATTACGTTGAACAATTGCTGTTAAATGAGTGTGCCACACCTAGTCCATCCCTTGGTAGAAGGAAATGTTTCTAAATAAAACAAACTACCAATGCATCTGATAATGAGCCAAAATTTGGCCTCTCCTCTCTGAAAACATTCAGAAAGTTATGACACATTGTAATGTCTACAATGTTACCATTATCTCTTGCCAAATTTACCAACTGCATGAAAGATGACTCATCCCTGTGTAATACTGTAGTAATTAAGTGGAAGTTCTCAATCTCAAGTGATTTTACCTTCCTGAGGACATTTGGCAATATCCGGAGCCTGGAGCAGGTGCTAGTGGCATCCAGTGAGTAGAGGCCAGGTATGCTGCTAAACAGCATTCCACAATTGTACCCAAAAAACATGCTATGTTGTGGGAATGGTTCCTGTAACAAAGAAGTACACAGGTCAAAATGTCAGTAGTGCTGTAACTGAGAAACACTTCTCATAGAGTATCAGGCAATGAACTTAGCAAAAATAAATCAAAACAGAGACAGAGACCATCCTATAAATGTTTCCATTTTAATTTTTATTGTAACTTCTTCCATCCAAATTTCCTTTAAGATCATATCAGAAAAAAAAATGCACTTGCTTTCAACCTATGACCTAATAATTATGCAGTATTTTAACAATTATGCAGTATTTTAACAAATGATACCCCCAAATAAATTTTATTATCGAGTTTTCATTATTTCCCTAATTAATCGACAAATGAATCCAACTTATTCAGTGGCACTCAATTGTGTTCTGACTCTTGGCATTCACTTCTGGGTAACACATTGTAGATGACCAACAGCCTGCAGTTCAAAAATTTGCTCTCAAGTAAGTTTATCAGCAAACAATTTTGTCTACTGACTCAGATGAAAAATACCAAAGAAAACAGGACAGCAAGAATTGAAGGAACAGCAAAGTCTCACTAGGACTTGTTTCATTTTGAAATAAGTCTTCCATAATGTGATGAGATCTCCCATATGACCTGTCAGACACATTGCTTGAATGATGAGACAGGTCCCCAACAATGGTGAAGTGTTCTGTCAATCCCTGAGCGCTGTAACAATATACACGTGCAAACATTCCATCCCTAGCAGAGGATTTCTGGTAAAACAATTTGGCCCATTTTCGTAGTTCAAACAACTGCAGATACATTCCAGTGTGTCATTTTCAATAAAGACAGGTGGTCCTCTGGTTCTTCATACCGGAACTCCGCTCTGTGCTATGAATGATATGTACATTGTAGTTTAGCCATACATGTGTATAAAGTATTTATGGTGATATAAATCAGAAGCTCTCCAACTGGCTTCGAGTTGAACATTTTTATTCTCTACACATTTCCTGGAGCTATAACATAGTCCTTTATTCTATTTAATAGAACCACTATTAAAATTTGAGTCAGTCACTAGCCTGAATGGTGTGAACTTTTTCACTAGCAACTGAATTAAGTGGCAGCACTAATGCACAGATTAGCTCTCCTTTGTTCCCATTCCAAACCTGAAGAACTCACTGTAAACTTTTCGTGTTAGCAATTTCCTGTGGCAACACTGAGGCACCTATGAAGATCTTCATGTTCTGTGGTAAAGGTGAAGATAGAACAATGTTTGTACTATACATGTTTTTCTTATGCCACCATTTTGATTTTTGGTTAGGGTGGAGTAATGAGCAAGAGAGGAAAATTCTTGGTTTGTAACAAAACAGTGTTGCTGTTTCTTTGGCCAGTGCTAACAATGTCCTCTTAATCATAAATGCCCAATAATTCCACTCATGGGCTCTAAGTGTGTCCTTCAAGGAACTCAGCTGAATTTCCTCAGAACAGGACTCAGACTCAGGCTCCACATGAAGTTTCCTGTTCCTAAAAATAGAGTTAAGAAGGTCTCCACACCCACTGTGGAGACTGACCTACCTTAGGTGGGGGGCCAGCAATGCCACCTGAGCTCAATTTCTTTCTATGGTATCCAGACTCAAAGGAAATTCAAGTACCATTGCCACATCAGACAGTAGTAGTGTGGGGCTGGGTTTTAGAATGAGGGATTATTTAGAATCCTTTCTGTTTAGTTTTGACACTAATTACAGCAAAAGTAAAATTCAAGATCATATGATATTTATATAGAAAAAATTCAGAGGACACTGTGTAGAGTGGCATTAAGTTGCATGGTAAAAATGACAGATCCTAACCATCTATGTGACCTTGACTAAGTCACTTAACCTCAAATCCTAGATTTCCTCAACTGTAGAATACAGTAGCATATTCCATGCTTCAAGATTGGTTTATCTACATGACTATATCAAGTTAACTATAAGAATAAAAACTGACTTTCTAAAATCCAGATATCTGTTTGTGCTTTCAGATTAAAAGGCAAAAAAACAAAAAGAAGCAAGGTTTTATTTCTTAAATGATTTCACATCTAGATATTTTATGCCAAAGCTATTTCTCTTTAAATGTCTTTTGATTAGGTTTTATTAAGTACTTCTCATTTCTTTGGAAATCATATATCTGTGTTTTCTAGGACAGTGGGTTTCAAATTGTACTATATGTAAGAATTATTCAGTTATGCATTAAGTGTATTTTTCTAGCCCCAATCCTCCAATACTCTGACAGGCAATTTGTAGACCACACTTAGAAAAAAACATTGTTTTAAGATGAATGTTAAGTTCTTTTTTCACTGATTTAGTCCTGTGAAAAATTGCAGTGATGTGTGCCTTGGTTTACAAAGAACATCTTGTTCTAGAAAAACAAAAAATACAATGACACTTTATATGACATTAAAGTTTTGACTTATCACTGCTATATAGTCACAAAAATTGATATTTTCAAATAATTATAGCATTGTGCACTTCTGCATGGGTAACTTTATTCCCCCCAAAAAGTGCTCTTAAAAATAGGAGTAGGAGAGAAAACTGACCTTGGAAGTAACACAGCACAGAATTATAACTATACAGAGGGGGTAAATGGCAAATATCTATTTTTATCATATAAATAATGGACATAATAAAAGAAACAAAGTCAATAAAAGCAAATAGTTTTTTCCCAAACGTTTTCTTTACTAGGCATTTCACTATATTTTACATCGTTATGTTAAGGTGGCATATTTAAAAGCATATAGTTGTTGGCAGTCTCACCTTCATCCTCCGTAGGATCACAGTGGATGAGGGGCACCCGGAAGGGGAGGACAGTCTCTAAGTCCAGACTTCTGCTGTCATAGGAAGTAGAGTGGTGATCTATGTGCAAAGATAGAAAATTTTAAAAAGTACTGTTACTAAATTCAATAAAATATTGTTATTAATTTTTTAAAAAGTCATATAGTAACAGCATCTATCTTCAATATTTGCCTGGAAAGTTTTTGGCTTCTTGATTGAAGTTTCCAGTAGTTCCTCCACATGTGGCTCCCATTCTCTTATTCAGAGCACCTTCCTTATTAGTAGGAGCATCTTTCACATTTTGATGAAACCAAATTTTTTTTTTTTTGATTGCCTACCTACCTCAACCCTCACCCCCAACATTGCTGTTCCCAAAAGGTGCAATGAATAAAGTGTCCCTATTTCCAAGTAAATAAATTGAAATGTGGGAATAAACACATCAATGATCATAACATGAAAATTTTTTAATGAGATAATGGACTGTCTAAACAGTTTTTATGAAGCAAGGCTATGATTCCACAATTAAAAAGGTCTTTTTTTGAAGGTAATTTCCCCCATCTCAGGTTTAACAGAGATCATCACATCACTCAGACTTCCCTGCAAGGAACAGATTTGTAAATGAAATTTGTGAGGGAACTCTGCTTATTCTGAAGTCTGCAGCAACCCATGATTTTGTATCAAGGTTTGTTTTCATTTAAAATGATTTTGGAAATAAACTAGAAAAAATTGTATTGTCAAGACTTGATATGATTTCCTACAGCACCTCAACCTAGTATTAGAAGCATTATATAAAGGACAAATTTGCTCTCTGTCTCTTCATGTACAAGCTTAATTCAGTCCTTGAAGTGAGCTCATTGCATTCAGACAACCATGTGTGAACCTTATGTTATTCTGCCCTTTCCCAATATTTAAAAACTGATATCTATCTTTTCAAGAGGATAAGTGTTTTGCTAAGTTGAAAAAAATTCCGTTCAGGCTTGGTCTGCATTAACTCTATTGAATTCTTCAAATACATACCAGGTTAATGAAGGCTAACCCACGGTGGGCTAAATTTTTTGATAAATATCAGAGTTTTCTTTGATCCTGATAACCCACAAATGTTCAGCAAGAGTGAGTTTTCACGGTCGGCATGCAATGATTTTGATATTTAACTTAAGCTCTACCCCAATGTGGTTTATTTTACTTATGTGGATGGTATGCTTAGAACTAAGAAGCAAGAAAAATTGGAAACAGCACAAGAGTACAAGACAGGACATATAAGGTGCTTTTTCCCATTTGGCTAAGAGTCTGCATCATTTACTTGTGACTTAAAGGGCTCTCTCTTTGTATGTGAGTTCGTTTGAAGTAAAACAAACAAAAGCTCGGAGAATGCTTCTTCACTTTATTTGACCAACCCCTGGCTGCTTTCTTTTTATGAATCCATGTCTCCCTTTCCCATCAAGACAAAGCGTCTGACCCTGACCAGGGATCAGGTGTCTTTCCATCACCTGGCAACAGGAGGCCCAAGAAGGATGAGATCAGGTAAGCTAAAGGTGTGCAAATAGATAATGCACTGAAAAGAGCTGCCTTCTCCTTCAATTATAAATAGCAAGCTCAAAAAAATACAATATAAACCTACAGCTCTTCAATTTTATTTGACTCAGAGTAAGTCCTGTCTTCAATTTATGGGAGTCAATAGAAGCTAGGATTCAAATGGAAAGAGAAAAGTGTCAATATGATTTATAAGAAAATATACATGTAACCAACTTTGCAATTCCATTTAGATGCCCAAAGGAATCAGGAGGTGGTTACCGTGGAGAAGGTATTTACTGAAAAAAAGCAGGAAGGGGTATTTGGTGTACTGATCATCTTGGTTGTTCTTGACCTTGCTGTTACTTACATGGATTATTTAATTTGCAAAATTTGTTTAAACTCTGCATTGATACATACACATAAAAGTAAAACCAAGGAGTTTTTCTTCTAAACACTAAGGACAGATAGAACCACATCATTCTCTGATGTGGGGGTTGTCCTGTGCATTGTAGGACAGTGCAACCATTCCTCACCTCTACCAATAAATGCCAGTGTATCTTCCCTCACCAGCGTGACAGTCAAAAATGTCTCCTGGAAAACAAAATCTCCTGAGCATCTCTCATGAAACAGCATTGTAAAAGACTACAAGTCATATGCTTAGAAGAAGTAATTCTTTAAGATAAGATTATTGCATCATAACCATGAGTAGTATTATCAGACGTGGAGAAGATTATGTGGGTTGGCATTACTTGAAATTCATGCCGTCTCCAAAAATCATTAAAGTTTATTATAGTTTAGATACATAGTGTTTCTCACTGCTTAACGTTCACATGTAACTTCTATAAATCAAATACAGCCAATTCAGAAATGCTTTTGACAATAGATTGATTGATTAATCTCAGGTTTGAGCAGAATAATTGACAAAAAAGGGAAACCATTATAGGACTACATTATTTATAAAAACAAGAGGGCTCAAAATTACCTGCAAGACAAATATCTGAGAATATTCTCAGTTCTAATAACAAAACCTGACTTTACAAATGGCCGTTGAGGCAGACAAGAAAGTAATTGAAAAGAATGAAAGTTGCCAGGTCTCTTGGCATGAAGAATTGCCAATACAAGTTCAGATTTTTCCCAACAACTGATAAAATTAGCAGTAACTGGGTTATTACAGAGACAAGGTAAATAAGAAATTCTGAGATAAAGTACTGTGGGTAAAGAGTCAAGCAAAAAGGTGTTTAAAAAATGAACATTAACATTCTAGGCAAACACTTTAAAAGTCTGCAGCACCAGACTCACAAATACCAGCAAATCTTGATAACTCTTTTTATTAGGACAAAATGCTTTCTGTTTAAAGGGCATCCAACATGTTTTTGTTGGGCTTTTGTTTTGGTTTGGGTTTTTTGCTCTGTGTATTTTTTTAAGACGACTTATGGCTTAAAAAGAAAAATAATGCCATCTGAATTCAATATTTTACCAAGAATTGTTTATCAGTGTTTCATTCTGTGCACTCAGAGCATAAATGCTTTCTTTTTTCCTGAAGCCAGATTTGGATCACTCACTTGAGCTGGGCCTGGGGGAGAAACACAGCGTGTATGATGAGCTGATTAATTACCAGAAATCAAATGCCTTGCAGTCCAGAGCTCTGAGCTTGAAAGCAAGTACCAGGACGGGAGGAACAGTGAAATCCACATGCATGCATGGACACACAGGAACACCTTGGGGATTAAGTTTCACTGTGGCCTGAAACAAAGGACTTAAGAATGATTGTTTATCCTTGACAATGTGACCTGTGCCAGATCTTTTTTAACAAGAGCTTTAAGCATACAACTTTTAAAGTCAAAGAACCCTGTTAAATCAACCTCCAGATATTGTCATCTTAAAAAAAGTATCAGCATGATTTGCATTGTTCTGCTACCCTTTTCACACTCCTTGAAACTTAGGTAGTAATTCATAATTAAAGGTTAGGAGATGTCTTATTTCAAGTTTTGTGTGCATAAATAGAATCCGTTGAGGTTGTCTCTTAGGAAGAGCTTCTCATTTAAAGTGGAGAGTGCGTCTACTGGGGAGATATAAACAGAGACAGAATAATATGAAATGTTGGGAACAATATACTGCCAAGCTCTGAAACCTTGAAAGCCATTAATAATCAGAGATGGGCAAGATCAGCTTGTTCACAAACTTTTCAAGTCTTCAAAGATCATAGAAATATGCTGCTTATGCCTTCGGTTCACAGTGTAGTTTGGGTCCTTTTCTATGCTTAATATCCATAAAACCCCCATTAACATCACAGATCCATTTGTATCCGCAGACTAAGGTCAAAGGGTCCAGTATTGAATTTTAACACGGGGAAATTCACTGTTGCTGTTTTTTTAATTTTTTGCTTCTGGGGTTCATTTGTTCTCCCAGAAATTGCTTCTGTAGTTTACCTTCTGTCTCCAGGAAGCACTCACATATAGGACTTGGAGCTGTCGGTGCCACAGTGCTGCTTTCACATGAAGGGTCATCTCCCAAAAAGTTATGTTGTCCCCCCAGATCCCATCTTTGCATTTCCAATCACTGAAACACCTGAGCCCTTGATTAAGATGGGTAGATTTTTAAACATCAAAACAATTGATTGAAAAGAGCACCCCTGGCCAAACACTATCTAGACCACACAAGATCATCTAGCAAAAGCGAAAACAAAACAAAACTAAAAAACAAAACAAACAAATAACAATAAAAAACAGTGGATTGTGAGCTCAAGAGTAAAACCTAAAATTTCTCTTTAGTATTGACTTTCTTCTTTGGCTGCCTCAGAAAGCTCTGTGACAGTAAGTCAATGGAGGAAGAGAGATGAGAGTTCCTCAAATTAGGAGACAGGGGCACTAGCCAAACTCCTAACTGTAAATATTTTAAGATTAACAAATGGCACACTTGGGGGTCTGTGTTTAAAAACTACTCACGAGAGAAAATGAACACCAACAGGGAAAAATATGGGGTGGAATATTTTTTTATTTTAAATGCTATTTTAAATTTAAAATAAATTGAAAATAAATATTTTAAATGCTTGTGGAATTTGTCCCCTCTTCCTGTCCAGTGAGCATTTTCTGCTTTGTAATTACCTTTTTTTTCCTGTCCCAGGAGTTAGCATCCCCTGGCACAGCAGGGCCCTGGGCAAAGGAGGGCACCTCCACCTGGGGTTAAGAATTGAATCACCCTGATGCAGCAGGACACTTAGTAAGAACGCAGCTGCCATCTGGACTGGTGATCCTTTTGTTGCTAATTAGACAATCATACGTCTCTGTTAGACTTGAACTTCAGGAGGAAGAACATATTCAGGTATGTGAATCAGAGAGATGCAAAGCAGATTGAAACTAGTTTGACTAGAAAAAATTGTAGAGTAGAAAATAAGCATGAAAATCACAATGAGCTGAAAGTTCATCTATGGGATTAAAGAAAAAAAAAATCAAGGCTTTAAAGAAGTTAAATAAAATTGGTTTTCCTTACCTCCCACACACCTCACTTTTTAACATCTTCCTGGCCCTTTTTCCTCCTTGTGTCAGGTTTTCTTTCTTCCTTGCCTCCCCTATCCTGCCCTTCATATGGTGAGCCTTTCTCTATTGGAAGAGGCAGGAAAGGACAAACAAATCCTGCCAACCAATACCTACATTCTCAATGCCCAGTTTTCTATTCCTACTCATTAAATAAGCCACTGTTAAATGATAATTATTCTCCCTATCTTTTCCTCATATTTACTTTATTTTAATTTCTGTTCAATTATTTGGCATACATCCTATATATTTATTAAATATTTAAGGAGTTCTATATACTGTGTTAAAATTCATTAGTAAATTGGAGAGGATTTGTTGAAAATTTTACAAGGGTATAGTCACTTTAAAAAGTTATCTTCAAAAATGTTTTCTTCATTGGACAAATGGTAATAATTTATGGATGATATCTCACCCTAGGCTTCTTTGAGATGATGCTATTTGAAGAAATATAAGACATAAATTTGTTTTTTTTACAAAAATTACATTTGAGTTTGAAATGGATTGCATGATTTCCCCCCTTTTGGCAGAAAATTTACCCTTCTAATTATGTTTACCTTAGGCTAATATTAAAATTGGTTTGCATTCCTTGACATAAAAACTGCCTCAGGGAGAGGGCACAGAAAGAGGGACTTGACCCAGAAACACGTAGACAAGGGAGAAGTCTGCCCAGGGGTGCAGATTTAACCTAGATAGTACAGAAAGTGGATAAGCCACAAACATATAACCAAGAGGCCCTTATCTCTAAACATGAACATCTTATTAAAACTTTTATTCTTGAAGGAACTTTGAATTGTGCAGAGGGGAGTGAGGGAGGGGCGGCGCGCTGGGGATGGGAAGGACGGTAGAATGAGACAGACGTTATTATCCTATATACATATATGAAAAACATTTTTTAATATTTATCACTGCGAAAGAAAAGATAATAAAAAATATAAAATAAAATAAACTTTCCATTCTTATATTTTTCTTTTTAAGAATTATTTTAGCTAGGCGCAGTAGTGCACACCTGTACTACCAGCATCTGGGAAGGCTGAGGCAGAATTACAGGTTCCAGGCCAGTCTCAGCAATTATCAAAACTCTGTCCCCTAAACCCAAAAAGAAAATATACATATATATGTATATGTATGTATATATGTTTGTACTTTCATATTTGGGAATTTTTCTTTTGTCCCTCTAGAAGAAAATATTCTAGTTTTTGGTCATTCCAAAGCAAAAGAATTCAGTTGGTTTTACTTTGTAAACAATGTTAGGCTTTCCTTTACCGGGTTTTTGCTTTGTTTGTTGTTTTTGCTGCAAATTCAGTGCCTTTAAACATAAATTTGGGTAGTAGCTATTATGGTTAATTTTAGGTATCAACTTGGGTGGATTAATGAGTACCTAGAAACCTGGTAAATTGTTATTTTGGGTATGTCTGTGAGGGTGTTTCCAGAAAAGATTAGCTTGTAAACCTGAGTTTATTGACTAGGGAGGATTTGCCTTCAATATGGCTGGACACAATCCAAATGTCTGGGGGCCTGAAGAGAACGAAAGCAGAAAAGGCAAAAATATCTATTTGTTTCTGCTCTGGGGTACTCTTTCTTTCCTGTTTTAGACACCAGAACTCCAAGCCTTGGCACTCTAGGACTTACATGGGAAACCTGCTGGGTTCTCTGGCCTCTGGCCTCAGGCTGATAATTATTACCAGGGCCCACTTGGTACTGAGGCCTTCAGACTTAGACTGAGCCATGCTACTGGAATCCCAGGGGATCCAGCTTGTAGATAGCCTCTTGTGGAACTTCTCAGCCTCCAAAAGTCACATGAACAAATTCTCATAATTAATTCCCTCTAAAATATCTATTCTTACAGTTCCTATTGTTTCTGTCTCTCTGGAAAACCTTGAGTGATACATCTTTTCTTTTTCTCATCATCAACTCTAAGAAATAACAGCAATTATAATGAAGCAGGAATTTCCTTCAGTGGGCTCCAAAGGATTTATAGCAATTGTCTCAGATATGGACATACCTTTCCTATAAAGTGAGCAGGAGACAGGTAGTAGTACTGATATTTCACAGATGGGAAATTTGTGTCATATAAACATTAAGTGAATTATCCAAGGTCATAGAGAAAATTATTGACAAACAAATTACTGTACGTTCAAGCAAAACAGTGTATCCTCATTTACAACCTACTCGGCAAATCGTCCACGTTGTACCTTATTAAAAATAAACTTCTTTGCTAATGACCATGCAGTCAACATAAAGACTTCCACTGCAACAGTCTTCTAAATAGGAAAAGTGAATAGTTTGATTAAAAACATATACAGAGAAAGAAAATGTATTCTCCCTAGAGTTTAAAAGATAAAGTCAGTCATTCAACAAGAACTTTATTTGGTGCCAGTTACCATACTCACACTGGGTATTTAACTGTGATATATCTTCACTACCTTGAGGAACATGAAATTTGTTGAATAGAGTTGATGTTTTCAAGAAATATTTGCATTTATTTGTAAAGAAGAATGTGAGGCTTTGTGATATATATTAAATAGTACCAATGAAATTTGTACTTTAAGTTTATCGGTAGTGATATTAACTTTTTCATTTCAGGGAGGGTAGGGAAAAAAAATAACAGAATGAATCAAACAACATTACCCTATGTAAATGTATGATTACACAAATGGTATGCCTTTACTCCACGTACAAACAGAGAATCAACATGTATCCAATTTGTTTACAATAAAAATAAATAAAAAAACTTTTTGATTTCGGCCTCACTGAACAAGTAATGTGTTTCACTGGTCATTGAATTTACTTCTTTTTTTGTTTGTTTGTTTCAGGCAATGAATATTTTTTAAATTTTGAATTCTGTAGATATAATTATGAGGGTATAATATGTAGATAGCTATAAATTAAGACAGTTATCAGTTTCAAATGAAACATTACAGAACAACGGAAAAGAAATGGTAACGAGTCAATACTTTTTTCTACATTAATAGTCTCACTAACATTTTCATACATGCACATGTCATGCTTTGGTCTTGTTCACCCTTCCTCCTACTCTCTCTTGCTTTCCCCTCTCCCTCCCCTAACATCCTTTCCCAGCGACTAGTCCCTCTTCTTCCAAGTTATTTTTTTGTTGCTGTTTCCACATAAGAAAGAAAGCATACAATAATTATCATTCTGTGTCTGGTTTATTTTGCTTCACATGATATACTCCATTTCCATCCATTTTCCTGCAAATGACAGGATTTCATTGTTCTTACTGATGAGTAGTACTCCATTGTACGTGTACCATATTTTCTTTATCCATTCATCTGTTGACAGGAAGTAAGGCTAATTCCATATCCTGGCCATTATAAATAATGCCATAATAAATGTGGGTCTGCAATCTCTTGTGTGTCTGACTTCATTTTCTTTGGATTCTTGATTTCTTTTTTTCATTTCATTTACCCAGGAGTGGTAAAACTGAATCATATGGTAGTTCTATTTTTAGTTTTTTGCAGAGCCTCCATACTGCTTTTAATAATAACTGTACGAATTTACATTCCCACCAGTGGTGTATACGGGTTCCATTTTCTTATCATTCTCTCCAGGAACTGTTACATTTTCTTCTCTTTCTTTCTTTTTTTTTTTTTTCAATAGCCATTGAGACTGGAATGACATGAATGTCAATGTACTTTTTTTTATTAGCGTTTCCCTGATGACTAAAGATACTGAGTATTGTTTCATGTTTCATGATCATTTGATTATTCATACTTCTTTAAAGAGGCACCTGTTCAGATAATTGACAAGTTTTTTATTGGCTTACTTGTTCTTTTTGTGTTAAGTGTATTTAGTTCTTCATATATTCTGGATATTAATCCTCTGTCAGATGCATAGCTGGCAAAGATCACCTCTCAGATGGCACATTGTCTCTTCACCCTGTTGATGGTGTCCTATATAAGCTTTTTAAATTTGATGTAATACCATTTGTCAGTTCTTGCCTTTGTCTCCTTAGGTACTGGAGTTTAATGCAGGAAATTGTTGCCAGTGCCAATATGTTTTTCTTCTAGTAGTTTCAGAGGTACAGGTCTTCCAACAGGGTCTTTGATCAAATATCAGTTGATTGTGGGTACTGAATGAGAAACAGAGGCCTCGTTTCAAATTTCTACATATGTATATCTAGCTTTTCCAGCACCATTTGTTGAAGAGGCTCTCTTTCTCTAATGGCACTTTTTTCAAGAACTACTTGGCTGTAGATGCATGGGTTTATTTCTCAGTCCTCTATTCTACTCCAATGATTTACATGTCTGCTTTTATGCCAGTACCATACTGTTTTTGTCACTAAAGCTCAGTGGTATATTTTAAAATGAAGTATTATGATGCCCCCAGCATAACTCTTTTTGCTCAAGACCACTTTAGTTATTCTGGGTCTTTTGTTCTTCCATGTGAATTTTAGGATTGTTTTTCTTGTTCTGTTGAAAAATGTCACTGGTATTTTCATAGGGATTATATTGAATCTGTAGATGCTTTCAGTCGTATGACCATTTTAACAATATTCTCTCAATGCCTGAACATAGTTCAATCCCAGAACATATACTGTCCTCTTAAGTTTCTCTCTTCAGTAATATTGTAATATTCATTCCAGAGTTCTTTCAATGCCTTGATTCGATTTATTCCTAGTGGTTTTTTTTGTTGTTGTTGTTCATTTGTTTATTTGAGGATATTGTGAATGGAATTGCTTTCCTGATTTCTTTCTCTGTTCATTTTTGGTATATAGAAAGCTACTGATTTTTATATACTGATTTTTGTATCTGGCCACTTTGCTAAATTTGTTTATAAGTTTTAAAAGTCTTTTGGTGGAGTCTTTGAGGTTTTCAAATTATAGAATTATATCATCTGCAAACAGGGATACTTTGATTTCCTCTTTCCTATTCATTTCCCTTGTATTTCCTTCTCTTGTCTAATTTATCTGTCATATTCCTATTTTTAGAGGATATGCTGTCAGTTTTTTACCATTCAGCATGATGTTGGCTATAGGTTTGTCATATATGGCCTTTATTACATTAAGGTATGATCTTTCTACACTTATTTATTCAGGATTTTTATCATGAAGAAATGTAGAATTTTATCATTGACTTTTACTGAATCTATTGAGATGACCATGTGATTTCTAACCTTGATTATGTTTATGTGTTTTATTACATTTTTTGATTTTCAAAATATTGCACCAGGGAAACTTCTCCAAAATTCTTTCAGATTTCTGCAGTGTCAGTTTCCTGGATCTGCTGCTTGCTGACCCATATAGTTTACTTTCTTGTATCCCTGGTATAAAACCAATTTGATAATGGTGTATAATCTTTTTAATGTGCTGTTGAATTCAATTTGCAAATATTTTATTGAGTATTTTGCATCTATATTCATCAAGGATATTAGTCTGTAGTTTTGTTTTTGTTACATCATTATCAGGTTCTGGTAACAGGGTAATATTGGTTTTGTAGAGTGAGTTTAAAATGATTCCTTTCTATTTTATAAAATATTTTAAGGAGCATTAGCACTTAAAAGTTTGGTAAAATTTAGGATTGAACAGATTCACTTCTGCGCTTTTCTTTGTTGAGAAAACTTTTATTACCTCTTCAGTCCTATTGTTTGTTATTGACTTGATTTCTTATATATTCTTGTTTCAATTTTGCTATTTGTATATATCCAAAATTTTTTGTTTCCTCTAGATTTTCCAGGTTTTTTGGCTTATAGGTTTTCAAAATATTCACTAATGGTCCTATGAATTTCAGTGGAATATGTTAACCATTTTCATCTGTAATTTTATTTATTTAGACCCTCTCTCTCTTTTGGCTAAGGATTTGACAATTTTAATTATCTTTTCAAGGATCCAATTCTTTGATTCATTGAGTCTTTTGTACATTTTTGTTGTTGTTGTTGTTCCCATTTCATTTATTTCCCCCCTGGTGTTTATTATTTATTTCCTTCTACTGATTTTGGGTTTAGTTTGTTCTGTTTTTCTAAGATCTTAAGATGCATCATTACTTGAATTATTTAATATCTCCATTTTAGTGAAATCACATGTAACTATAAACTTCCCTATTAGTACTGCTTTTATTATATCCCCCAGATTCTGGTTATTGTGTCTCTGTTTTCATTCAATTCTAGGAATGTTTTCATTTCTTCCTTAATTTCTTCAATGCTATTTGTGCAAAAGGGCAGTATTCAATCTTCTTGCATTTACATAATTTCTGTACTTTACTTTGCTAGTGATTTCTAATTTCATTACATTATGATCTAATAAGATTCAATAAATCATTTCAATTACTTCATGTTCTCTTAAACTTGTTTTATAGCCTAAGATACAGTTTATTTGGGTGAAAGATCCCAAATTGATGAAAACTTCTGAGGATGTCTGTTAAGTCCATTTGATCTATAGTCTAATTTAATTCTGACATTTCTTTTTAATTTTGTCTGGATGATTGATCTATTGGTGAGAATAAGGTATTGAAGTCACCCTAGTATTATTGTATTTGAGTCAATATATCCAGTAGTGTTTGTTTTATAAAATTGGGAGCTCTGATATTCAATGCATGTATATTTACTTCTTAATGCATTGTTCCTGTATCAATGTGTACTGCTCTTCTTTATCTCTTCTAAATGATTTTAGTTTGAAGTCTAATTTTATATATGGCTACTCCTGCTTTCTTTCAGACTCCATTTGCTTGAAATGTTTTCTGTCCTTTAACTTTCAATTTGTGTGTGTATTTTCCAGAGAGTTTAGTTTCTCACAGGCAGCAAATTGTTGGGATTTGTGTTTTAATCTAATTAGTCAGTCTGCATATTTTTCTTTTGATTTTCTTTTGGTTGTCTTCAATATTCTATTTTTATTTCTTCTTCTCTTCTTCATCTTAGAGGTTTGATAGTTTTCTAAATTAATACTATTTGATTCTTTCCTAATTATCATTTGCTTACATACTCTTCAAATGAGATTTATTCTTTCATGTGCTCTCATGGTTGTGTTGATCTCTCTCTTCTGTTTTTAAAATTCTCTTTAAGGAATGCTAATTTAGTAGTCATGAATTCCCTTAGTTATGCTTATCATAGAAAGTCATTGTTTCTGTTTCTATTCGAAAGGACAGTTTTTCTGAATATAATAATCTATTGGCAGTTATTAATTTTAGGATTCATCATTCTATACTCTCCTGACCTTTAGAGTTTGCACTAAGAAGTCTCTTCTTATTCTGATAGGTTTACCTTGAAATGTGATTTGACACTCCTCTCGTAGTTATTAATAATCGTTCTTTGTACTGTACTTTTGCCATTTCAACTATAATATGTTGTGGAGAGGTTCTTTTCTGGTCACGCCTCCAGTATCTGAATGTTCATGTCTTTTCCAAGCATTGGGAAATTTTCTGCTATTATTTCACTGATTAGATTTTCAATGCCTTTGATCTTTAACTCTTCTCCTTTACCTGTTCCAATTCTGTGTATGTTTGGTCTCTTAATGGTGTTTCAGAGATCTAGTATGTTCTATTCATTATTTCTTATTTTTTCTTTATTAGTGTTTAAATGTGGTAATTACTCAACATTGTCTTCAGGCCCTTTTAGTCTCCTTATTACTCAACTTTGCTTTCAAACCCTTATATTCCTCCTTTGCCTGATCTAGCTTATTGGTGAGCCTTTCAACTCAGATTTTAATCTGATTTATTTAACTTTTCATTTTCAAAATATTTGTTTGATTTTTCTTCAAAATCTATTGAATTGTTCATTCATATTCTCATTTCTTCCTTAATTTCTTCCTTATTTCATTCAATGTTTATTTGTATTTGCTTCAAATTACTTGAGCTTTCTTAAAATTACTCTTGAATTCTTTCTCTACTGTCTCACCCACTTCAATATCTTTTGAATCAGTTAGTATAGTCTTTTAAACTTTAAAAGGTGTTATGTGCCTTTTTAAAATTTTCTTATGCTGCTATGTTGAGTTTTGTGCCTTTTTGGGTATGGATATCTCTTCTATTTTGATGTTAAAACCTTCTTAATAAGCATCCTTCTTTTGATAATATGCCCTAAGATATCAGTTTGTTGTGTAGTGTTGAAATTAATTCCAATTGAATTTCTTAGTGTAGTTTCTCTGTGTTTTCTTTAGCTATAATTAGTGGGTTTTGACACAATGCATACTGTGTCAGAGGTGAGACCCATCCACTTTCTCTACAGGGCTCACAAGAATGGGTTCCCTTTGTAGTTTAAGCAGGTATGATATAAACAAGCATATGGAGGGTGTACCCTCTGTGGTTACTCCTATTGTTGTTACTTCCATTCTGTGGGAATGAAGCTTCTTTTGGGGATTTTCTCAGACTCTTTTGATCTTGGTCAGTTACTTCAAAGAAATTTTACTAGTCACTGTTCCAATCATCCTGATGGGCCTGGAACTTTAATCCTCTGTTTAGATACCGGTGCAACTCCACTGTTTCATGGAAAGAATGGTACCAAAGTCAGAGCTCCTCCTCTCTGGTGCTCACCTCCAATCTTGTCAGCAATGTGTAATCTGATTGGAAGAATAGTGACCAAAGCTGAGGTCTCTCATAGGGGCGGTGCTCACAACACTTGTGTTATTTCAGTCTTGTTTCTATGGCTCCAGAGACGATCCCTGCTTGCCATGCCAAATTAGGGACAAGACACTGCATGGGGACTTTCATGTCCCCTCTTCTTTAGGTTGAAGTATCTACCAAGGTTTGAGAGGTATTGGGATGTGAATGGAGCAAGGTGCCATTCCTATCAGTTGGACTGGGAGCATGGTGCAGCAACAGAGCCACATTCAGTGTGCTCAGCATTTCAGGTTTCATCACTAGCAACGCAAAGAAAGAAGATTTTAAAAGAAAAAAATATAAATATGAAAATAAGTAAAAACAGTAGCAGCAGCAACACCATCAACAACTGAGAAAATGCTGAGCATGACTGAACATTCCTGTAATTGCAACTACTCAGGAGTGTTGAGGTCAGACTGGGCCACATAGTAAAACCCTCACAAGGAACAGGAAAAGAAAGGGAGAGGGAGAGAGAGAGAGAGAGAAGAATAAAAATAACCAAAGGGGGGAAAAGTAGCTGGAGAAAAGTGAAAAAGAAGAAAAGGAAAAAAGAGGGGAAAGGAAAGAAAGAAAAATTAAATATCAAAAATAGGAGAAGAGATAGAAACAAACACACGCAAAACAGCAACAACAAAATGGTATTAATAAAAAATAAAAATTTCCTCACCACCAAGGTGGTTGAATTGGTGAAGAAAAGTGGGAACTCAGAGCCTATGGCAATTAGAGTTTCTCCCCTTGTTTTCTAAGGATTTGTGTCCCTTGGACAAAGGACAGGCTATGGATCATTCAGCCCCCTTTTCTTTCCTTTGTGATGCTCATTAGGTGGAGTTGATTAGGATACTCTCAGCTACTTTACAAGCTAAAGCAGAATGCATAGCTCCTAGGGGGGGAAATGTTTTTCAGAATTATTTGGGTTACACACTGTGAAAGCAGGGGGGGCACAATGCCTTGGTGTTTCAGAATGCAGAAATCCCTAAAGCTTCTCTCTAGAGTTGCATACTCAGAGAGAGGTATGGTATGTACCTGTATGCCCCTAATGGTGGAGAAAGACTAGAATCTCAAAAGTCTGTGCTGGGAGTGATGAGGGCGGGTTCTACATAATTCTCCATTCATAGATCTGGTGCTCTCAGTCCTGGTTCCTGTGTGCCATCACACATGACTTCTCAGTGCCCCCAGACTCTAACAGCTGGACTAGAGAACAGCAGATTCCAAAAGGCAGTGCCTTGTTCCCCCACACACTAATTCCCAAATTAGTAAATTCATACAATAGGAACTTTCTCAAGATGAGTCCTGATTACAACACTGTGAGCATATGCTGAGCCAGTTCACCAGACAAATCTTAAGACTATTTGTTTATGTAGCTTGTATTTCTGCAGGGAGCTGAATCCTGTTCCAGGAAAGTCACTGTGACTTTCCTTCGTTCTTCCTCACCCTCACCAAAAGGGTACCCCTCCTCCCTTTGCTGCACCTCTGTGTAATCAACACTAGATCATCCTGTTTCACTCTGTATTCCACTCTTTAATGGCTTTGGTTTCCTTCAAGTCTGTATCTGTCCACTATAGAACTCCAGTGTTTTCCCACAGACACCCACCTCCCTAGTAGCTACATCCCAGGTTTTTAATTCTATCTTATGGAGATACAGCTGAGTGTTGGGTGCCTCTAATGTACCATCTTAAAAAAACTGCATTGAATTTACCTCTGAAAACTTTTGATGGTGGCCACTTTACATTATTTAAAATATTATAAGAAAACTAATGAAGAGTGTTTAGATCACATATTTGTTCAAAAGACTTTCTAAGTCTCATGTCAGGACTTTAGGGACTTAAGTAGATGAAAAAGAAATTTTTGACATGTAATTTTGGAGACTTAATGTTTAACTATACTTCATTCAACATCAGGGTAACAGGTTGTCTTCTGAACAAGTTAGGTTTTTACCTACATATTTTAATTATTTTATTACTTAGCATGCATTGAGGATCTTCATCAGTCTTCACAATGTACGTTAAGTCTTCTGAGATATCCTTCAGATATCTCACCTCCCAACCAGAGGGTAGCTTTCAGCAATGATTCACTTACCTCCTCATTGCTGCTGCAACTCACCATCTCAGGTATGATCCATATGCTTTATGCTAAAAAATGGAAATAGAGCATATGGAAATAACTGAAGATACCTTAAGAATGTTAGGACAACCAGAATATTCCCAGGGCCTAAAATATATCCAAAATTTATATCTAACTAAATTCACAAACTTTTCTTCACAATTCCACTGCCCTACAGTCCCATGATTATAGAATGTGCATTGATTGGCAAATTATAATTCTAGCTTTTGTGTAGCTCTAAAATGAGGATCATCTCTCCATGAGCATATTCTGATTCATGTGTAAAAATCCACATATGTTTAGATGTGTATAAAAATGGAAATTTCCAAGCCTGGTTTATCTTTAAAATGCAAAGTATGACATATTTCAATTTAAGTTAATAAATGAATCCCTTATCTGCTTCCACCTTTCTTTTTCTTCTTTTTCTTTCTGTTTTGCTCCAGAAATGTTTTTATCTGTTCTTCCTTCATTACTTCAAGATCTTAAAAGTATGTGACATTATAGTACCTTCTATAAACATAAAATTATTTCTATTCTTATTACTAATTATTTTGGACACAAAAACGAAAGACGGCAAAGAGATTTGAGAAGTTGTCTTAGAAAAAAATCAAATTTTCTAAGGCAAACAGCAATGTCCATATTGACACTCATTAGTCAGTATCAATTTCCTACTCTATTTTGTCTACCCAAACCTAAACTTTGATATTTACAAAAGTTAAGGGTCATATTTGTGTACACTCTTCAGTCTTGTTTGTGATCAATAATGTTAGTTATTCAAAAATGAATGTTTCAGAACCCTGGGGACAATATACCTTGAGATGAGGTTTAATTCTATGCCATTGTTCACAGTTCCTTTACTAACCAATAGCATCTTCCTTCTATGTGGTGAATACCAAAATGTCTAGTCATAGTAACATATGAAAATTACTTAAACTGCTTCTTTTCCTTAAAGGAAAAATATATGCACCTAAATTATGACAACTAAACAATCTTTTTTCTTGGCGCTTATAAAGTTTTTAACTTGATAGGTTAATCTTAGAATGGAGATTAGAAGAGAACTGATGATTGCATATATTACTTGTACTATTTTCGTATTATTTACTTATTAAATTCCCTTTAAGAATTTGTTCTACACAGGATAGAAACACAGATCATAAACAATTCTAAAAATAGTTTAAAAATAAATGACAAAGAAACTACTCTCACCTTTGGTTTCCAAATCGTTGTTCTTGTTGCTGTTGTTTCATTAAGTATGCAGATGTGGTGGAAAAGCAATGAAGAATGCCCTTTCAGTTGTAGGTGTGCCTTTAAAAGGTCAGGTCTATAGGGCCTGTCATTTTTTTTGTGTGTGGTTCTAATTGTTGAAAAAGTAGCAAAAATCGTTTGCAGAACAAACTCTTCTCATTATGCTTTCTTTTTTCATATTTTTTTTTTCTAGTGGCAATTAGCAGGATAAAGATGTGCAGACTCTCAAATTTCATTCATTGGGTAAGATGCATCAACCATTTAGTATGCACATGCCCTGTGCTTTCACTGTTCTACGTGCTGGAGACATAGGGAGAATAAGGATTCTTGAGATAGAAAAGTTCATATTCTTAGGGAATGAAGAAAGAGGTTAGATGGAAAATAAAATTATTTCAGATAGTGGCCATTAGAGCAACCAGGTTGGGGAATGCTACCTGGAAAAAGGATAGTAAAGAAAGCAACTCTAAAGTTGTAATACTGAAGCTGACATTTGAATCATGACAATGAGTTAGCAGGCAAAGCCTGGAAAAGAGTATTGCAGACAGTACTACAGGTACAAAGGCTCAAGATAATGAGCTGGGTGTGATAGTGCATGCCAGCCACTTGGGAGACCCAGGCAAGAGTATTGCAAGTTCAAGATCAGCAATTAGCTGATTTAGCAATTTAGCAAAGTCCTTAACGACTTAGGGAGACCTGTATCAAAGTAAAAAATAAGAAGTTCTGGGGATGTGGCTCAGTGGTTAAGCAAACCTGGGTTCAATCCCCAGTACCAAATAAATAAATAGATAATGCTCAATGTAATAACTAAATTAGTATGTGTGACAAATCAAGGAAGAAAATCAAGCAAGCGCAAGACGTGCAGAAATGAGATACAGAGCTAATCGCAGGCCAGATTAGGAGGACCTCAAAGACAATGGTAAGAAAATTTTATTTTATTCAATCAAAAGCCTTTGTATGGTTTTAAACAAGGGTGTGTTATGGTAGTGTTTATATATTTAAAATATCAGTTTGTCGATATGTAGAAATGAGACTAAAAAGCTTTGGCAATGTCAAGAAAGATGCAATTTAAGTTGGACAGGAGTAATTAAGAGTGAAAATCATGAGAAGTTGTGTAGGAGTAAAATACTTAAAGATGGATCCCAAGCCCTGCTGATGTATTACTTGCACAGAGTGAGAGAGAGAACAGCTCCTGAGATTGTGGACCTGAGCAATTTGGAGATGATAGTCCCACTAGCCAACATAGAAAACACAAGGAAGAATGGCTTAAGGAAGATGATAAATTTAAAAGTTCTATCTCCTGAAATGGGGGTACCTTCTTCAACCTAAGGATGATGTAGACATGAACCTCTAGCCACTGCTTGATCACTTTCTGGGAAATAAGTTTTACAACTTGTAAAGCAGTCTGACCTGCATTACATGCCTAATAATAATTAATAGCACAATATTCTTGTGATAAAACTGTTATTAGTATATTCTCTATGCAAAAGAGAAAATTAATATTTAGAGACGTTATATAATTTGTGTAAATATGTTTGTATAATGTTTATATTGTATGTATATAGTATATCATATATTATATAGTCCATTATATTGTATATATATTATGTGTGTACACACACACACACACACACACACACTCACATATATACTGTTTTTATATATCCATATCCACAGCATTTATGCATAGAGAATTCACATTCAAAACTGGCCAGTCCCAGAGCCAAGTTCTGAAATAGTAAGTGTCAAGAAAAAAATCTCAAGTAGAGAAAAAGTTTACTGAAGTTTCAAGGCAGAAAGTCATTCTCAAGTCTCAGGGGAATGAATCTGGATGTAAGAGCCCTGGTCATAAGGATCAAAAGAGAATCCAGAAAGGAGATCCAATATCAAAGTTGAACTAGCAGCAAATTGCAGTTTGGCTCATTCCTGTAGACATTAGACTAAAGAAGATAAATTTCCTCTCCCTGGGAAGAAGATTGTTCCAAGAACTAGAGATGGCACTTAATTTGCCAGTTGGCTGTTAAGTAATTCCAGTTACATGGATTGGAAAGATGCTGGTTCAGGAATGATTCAGCCCATTTGAAGGAAATTCACTCTTCTATACTAATCATCAGGTTAGACAGGACATGAATGAATGAGTTGTTCACACAGTTGCTTCCACTGAGTTCTAGCCAGATCTGATCCTAAGTAGGATCTTGAGAACAAAATAGTTAAATTGAATTATCCTCATATTATCCTTCAGCTAAGGCTAAAGGAATGAATGTTTGATATTTTTATATTGGAAGTAGGCTCTTCACACCTCTTACCTATGGATAGATTATTTTCTATTTAGAGTCTCTTCATAAAATAGTTCCAGGGCTGGGGATATATAGCTCAGTTGGTAGAGTGCCTGCCTCGCAAGCACAAGGCCCTGGGTTCAATCCCCAGCACCGCAAAAAAAAAAAAAAAAATTCCATTCTGAAGAGTTTAAAATATACCCGTGTCCAGGCATGATGGTACACATCTGTAATCCCAGCATCTTGGGAGACTGAGGCAGGAGGATTGCAAGCTTGAGGTCAACCTCAGCAACTTAGCAAGCCCTAAGCAACTTAGCAAAAGCCTGTCTCAACTTTTTTAAAAAACTAAAATAAAATAATAAAAAAATTCTTCCACTTTTTAAATAAATAAATAATAAAATAAAATATATTCTTACAATTTTGAAAAGGTGGATACTGCTGGTCACCATACATGAGGCAAGACAGAACATAGACATTTTAAAACAAAAAAATAATTGTAAGTCTATTACATAAGACTACAGAACCTTTCATAATCCTTAGGACAATTATGCGAGTTACGCTATGAAAGTGGCTTAAGATTTTATTCTAATTCCTGAAGAGAAGAGACTTAAAAACTTCCATCAGTACCATATATTCTCCTTTATCATATGGCTTAACTAATTACATGGTTTATTGACATAACACTAAGTAGTTAATTCATTCAATAGATAGTGTCTAAGTACCTTCAAGGATTCAAAAATTATGCTGATTGTTGGATACAATGTCAGACCAGATTCTCACCCTCTTGGAATTTCATATTTTGATAGAAACACAAAGAAAATCAAACTTGTGTAATTGTAAATCCTAACAAGTAGAGGGAAGAAAAGAACAAAACTCAGTGGGAAAGGAAGTAACAGGAAAGACATAGACACAGTTTAGAATGGACAATCAAGAAAGATTTCTTTGAGGTTTCAAAAATGAAGCTGAGGGGTGCTGGGGAGATAGCTCAGTCGGTAGAGTACTTGCAAGCATGAGGCCCTGGGTTCGATCCCAGCACTGCCAAAAAAAAAAAAAAAATGAAGCCGAGATCTGAGAAGGACTCAGCCAAATGAAACATTGGGGAAGAAGAAAGAAATGCAGAAAGTTAGTACAGCCCATGCAAGAACCAAAAACTTGGCAAATTCAGGAAACTTACATCATGGACATGGCTAGAGAGAAGTAACAGGTGTTACTAGATGAATGTGAAGAACAGAACTACATCATAAAAGGTATGAAAACATGTAGACCTTTTCACTTGTTTCTTCCCACATACAGGAGAAACCAAGGATGCTGCATAATCTAGTAGAGATGTTTTTAAAGACCAAGCCAGCTGTCATATCAATAATGGATTAAAAAAGAGTAAGAACAGAAGTAGAGATACATACTCAAGGCTCCATTCCAAATGAGATATTGTACTGGCTTAAACTGAGAAGGATAAGCAGTAGGATGTGACGATCAGACATTCATTCTGAAAGTCAAATAAATTTAAACTCAGTGATGTATCATAGCTCAAGAGGAAGAGGTGGGCAAAAAGAGTAATTTCTAGGCTTGAACCCATGGATAGAACTAATATAAAGAAAATAAGCATTGTTTTCATTTCCAGTTTTCAAACTCAGTTATTCTTATTTAAATTTTTATTGTTTTGCCAAATAAAGTGACTTTTTTTTTTTTTTTTCAGAATTTTGACTCATTCTGCAATGACCTCACATGAGGTCATTGAGGGCAACCAAACTATTTCATCCTGGAAGCCTTTCTCCTTCAAGTTCCTGGAAAATCTGTGGCAAGATTCTTTTCCCATTCTGCTCCCAGAGGAAAGTTCTGGAGCATGGAGTCCAGTGGAGTGGGGACTGGCTGACCTGGGAGCAATGGAATGGCATTCCCAGGAGTTGAGGAAATTCTTTTGACACTATTGAAGAATCCCATTCATCTAGTTCCAAACATATTAGAAACATCTAACCATTCTTGTTTCTATCTTTTCTTTCCCTTCTATTCACTGTGATATTAAGTTCTAGAGAGTAATCTTCAAGTTTTTGTTTCTGTGTCCCTTAAAATAATGTAGTAAATGATACATATATTTCCTCACACATTAAATTAGTATTTTCAAAATAAATCCATATAAGTTCATTTCTGATAACAGGGAATTCAAAATACATAAAATGCGTAAGAAATAAAGGAAAAGACTGACTTATGGGAATAAAAATAAGAAGACGGGCTTGGTAAAAAATAAACTTTTAAAACCACATAATTTGAAGGAAATCATCACATAAAATTTATGTAAACACTTACTCAATATATCTTGATAATTTTGGTAGTCGTACAAAAAGATTACAGTTTCACTGAAAATAATCATTGACGCTAATCTGTACAGCTTTGGCTGTTATAAATTCAGAACATTCCCCAAAGGATTCTCATATCCCAACGCTAGCATCAAGCTTCACTCTGAACAGAAAAATATTTAAGGCACAAAGATAGAAAGTCCTGCAGTTTAAAACGCCTTGATTATTCACTAGAGGATTCCTTGAAACACCTGAAATTTTTATGCCAGGATCATACATAATAGCAATTTATGGAAAGTTAAGGGACATCTTTCTTAAGTGGAAGAACAATTGTAAATTCATTTTCCTTCTATGGAAAAATCAGTTCTGAAAAAGCAATGTATGGAAGTTAAAGTTCTGAAAATTGACTTCCTCAAAAACATCCTGTGTGCATATTACTTAGAAAGTTTTCCCTTAGCACCAATCACATGACTTTCACTGTAGACCGTACTGCTTCAGGTTCAGACTTATGTCTTATGTTCCCACAGTTTGAGAACGTGATGAATTTGAGCCTTGGTGTTTGTTATGGTTTGAATATGAGGTGTCCCCCAGTAGCTCATGACAATGTAGCAACATTCACAGGGAAATGATTAGAAAGCTGTAGCCTAATCAGTGGATTAACCCATTTTGATGGATAAATAATTTGAAAGGACCACTGTACTGGGTGGTAACTGTAGGTAGTTGGGGCAACTGGAGAATATAGTTTAATGATATATGCCTTGAGGGTTCTATTTTGTCCCTAATTCCTCACTTGCTCTCTTTCCTTGCTGCCAGGAGCTGAGCATCTCTCCTTTGCCATACCTTTCCGCTGTGATGTTCTGAGTCTCTTCAGGCCAAGAACAATGGAGTCAGTGGACTATGGACCCAACCTCTGAAACTGTGAGCCAAAATAAACTTTTCCTCCTCTGAGTTGTTATCGTTAGATATTTTGGTCGCCGTGATGGAAGCTGACTGGCTAACACATGACCCTGGATTTTTGTGCTCTCTCTAGCTGGTGTCTACGTTCAAACTTTCACTTCAGCTCCACACATTGAATAGTAATTGTGTCACAAATACTTTGAAGTTTTGATGTGAAAGATAATACTCATGAAATAGTACACAGTGAATGGATGAAATAGACTTAATAAACAATTTAAATAAAGCAATGTGCATAGATAAATCTACAGAAGCCCTGCTCAGTATTTTCATGTATAAAAACACACATGAGGAACCATTTCAACAGAAATGGTTCTTAAAATTAGGATGTTATAAATTTTATGACTTCAGTCCATTTTCCAGGATTTTGTAGATATTTCTGGTTAGGGCTGTGTTTTTAAGTAAGAGAAATCACACTTTCTTTTTTCTTTTTTATTTCCCTTGTTTTCTTTCTTTTTTTTAACTTATCAAGGCTATCTATTTTTGAGCTACCCGATTATCAAAAAGAGAGAGAGAGCTGGGTACAGCAGTGCATGCATGTAGGCCTAGCCATTTGGGAGGCTGAGGCAGGAGGATCACAAATTTGAGGCCAACCTCCGCAATTTAATGAGGCCCTAAGTAACTTAGTGAGACTCTGTCTCTAAATTAACACTTCAGAAAAGGACTGGGGATGTGGCTCGGCACTCACTGGGTTCAATCCCTAATACCAAAGGAGGAGAAAGAGAGAGAGAGAGAGAGAGAGAGAGAGAGAGAGAGAGAGAGAATTTTAGACTATTCATTAAGATAATGGATAAATTTAAATAATCTCACTTTTAAAGAAGTTTTATCTTTCATGGGAGCAAAATATATTAGATATATTCTGTGTGTGTATGTGATTTTTTTATTTTTATATTTTATTTTTGCTCCTTTAGAAATGAGAAGCTAAGTTTCTACTCTATGAGTAGAAGACAGTTTTTAAAGCATGGCTTATGCTTTTTTTTTTCACTATTCTGTTCATCTGATCTCTCTGTCTCTATGTCTATCTCCTCTCTTTCTCTTATTTTGTGTGTGCCTGCGTATATATAAATGTGAATCCTTACACAGACTGATTATAGAAATTCTTATGCCATACTTTCTACTAATTTGAAACTAACTCTGAACCTTTTTCTAAATGTAACATATTACCTTGACTAAGTGTTCCATATATACTTATTGCATAGATACTGAACTCAAATATGTAATATTTGACCACAGTAGCATTGCAAGGTTGTCTTGCATAATGACTTCAAACACCTTCCTTCCACCCCTGAGGATCTGACTTGAATTAGAATTAGGTTTGCTTTTATTAAAATGGCTTTATAAGAAGGTTAATTAAGCTTTGACCCTCTTGAACCCTCATTCTAGGAAAAATCTGTGAAATATTCAGTTTATGAGCAGCTAGTTAGCACATAGATTGCACTTATTGAGCATATTTATGAGCAGAATGCTAGGTACTTGTGAAGGAAGCAAAGAATATAATCCCTTTCCACAAGAAAGTTACTCTCTACCGAGAAAAAAGTACAGAGTCTATTGATTTTGATGTCTCCCACTTATATAACCATAACCAGAGGTAGCCATCTGCACAAAGTCAAAAATCATAAGAAGTTAGAAAGACTAAAAATTTAAAGGACAGTCTGGGTGTGGTGATGCACACCTATAATCCCAGCAACTCAGGAGACTAAGGCAGAAAGATTACAAGTTTGAGGGCAGCCTCAGCAGCTTAACAAAGATTAAAAGGGCTGGGGATGAAGCTCAGTAGTAAAATACCCATGGGTTCAATCCCAATACCCCCCAATAAAAAAAAAAAAAGGAAACAAAAAAGAAATTTAAAGATCAAAAGAAAAAATGAGGATTGGATTTATACCCACACAGGGCAATAAATGCCGTGTGCTCTCTCCTTCATTGGAAGTGGTTTGTGTGTTTGGTGTACTGGAAATCAAAAGAATCTAAATATAATCAATGAAGCTCTTCAGCGGGTTCCTATTTTATACTCTGGTTTTTAAGAAATATCTCCCCAAAATCATCCCCCAATTTAGGAATAGAACTGTTCAAGATATCTAAGTGAAATCAAATATTTTTCATCAAGTTCAGGGTATTTCTCAAATCATTACGGTAAAGCTGTTCATAGTGGAATTCAATTAAAAACAATTATATTAAAAATTATTGAATTAATTATATATGTGTATATACATATGTATGTGTGTATATACATATACATATATATGCATATCTAGATAGATAGATAGATAGATAGATAGATAGATAGATAGATAGATATCTCCTGCAACAACTATTACCACATACACTCACTCTTAGCATCACAGTTACCCACATCCTTGGGCCTTATTTGTTTAAATTTTTGGAGTTCATTTTAACCTTCTACTGTAGTCCAATTATCTAATTTCCATATTCATTACTCAGTAAGAAGTCTGATCACATTAGATGTTATACATCCCTCTTGAGCATGGAAAAAAATAACTTTTTTGTGTCATGACGCCTACTTACACTTAACTTGAAAACCCTGTGGGAGATGCTTACTCAATAAGCATCCACTTATTTGACTGAAGGAAGGAGGAGACTAAGCTGTATCTAGAGGCAAAATTGCATATTCATCACTTTCCCAAATTTGGATACACAGATGAATTTCTCAGCAGTTGATTGCTCAGTAAAGTCTTCCCCAAGAATCCTGTGGAGTCTAAATGATGAAAAGAGAACTATAGTACTCCTTAAGGTGATGAGCTTTCCTCAGCTGGTCCTTCACTTTTGTCCAAACTCTCTCATACTCAGGAGACCCTCTTAGAACACAGTAGATCTGCAGGAGAAACGTGGAGCATTGTGCCCCTCATTTGCATAATTTGAGGTATGCATAAAAGACATGTCTTGCCAGAAACTCCTTCCAATAAAGTCATTCCTGTGCATGACCCTTTAATAGGTCTTGAAGTACATTAGCAGGTTCTGATTGGTATTTTGAGAAAACAAAGGAGAATACAATATTATACTTCATACTTAACAAAGTCACATTCAATATTAACTTTGTCATTGCTTGCTATATTTTTAAGGGTAAAATCGTTTTCTAAGATTAATTTCCAATACACACATGTACTTAGTAGGTCACCGTGTAAAATGTATTTCTTATTCTTAGTAGAGATGTTTACAGCTTAAAAAACCTTATTAGGATAAAGTATTGTATCTCTGGAATTTCCTTGAGAAAAATAAATATGTTGCCTAAGCTTGAGCTAAGAATGATTATGGAGCACTTCCTTCCAACAGAGCAGAGACTGAAGCTGAGCTGTTGAACTATGTCTGCTGACCTGAGAAGTGAATTCTTCACAGAGAGAGGTTGGAAAGGTTGGCAAAATCTACCACTGCCTAGGTAATCATTTTGTTTGGGCCAAAGCAGAAATCATGACACAAAGTTATTGCTCAATGAATCTTTGTTGAATGAATGAATGTACACAAACTTGAAAACTTTATTTTGCCCCAAATCTCTAGTGTTATCTCAAATAAAACACAGAACTAAAACAACAACAACAAAAATACAACCCTAAATGACAATTATAATATGAAAAACCTAAGAGCCTGGATGGTGAAACAAATTGCCCTAGAATTCCAAATTTTGACATGTCTAACCTTTAAAAATTCACAGGTAGGACTGACGAAACTCACCAACAAAAGATCATTTCTAGAAATGGAGTTTAGGAAATAAATTCAAATTAATTTAAGTGACTTTTTTAAAAAATGCATTCAATCAAGTGAAATAATGAAGTATACAAACAAATGGAAATAACAAAACACATATGGCATTTGATTATTTAAAATTTTTAAGATTTGGCCTATTATAAAAATATTTATTTTTTTAGTTGTCAATAGAGCTTTCATTTTACTTATTTAAATTCGGCCCTAAAGATGGAGCCCAGGACCTCACACGTACCAGGCAAGCACTCTACCACTGAGCCAGCAAGATTTGGCCCATTGTCACCATAATTTCACTGGTCTATACAGAATTCATATATTTTTGTGTTTTATATTGACATCTCAAATTAAAATTTTATTATGTCTATAATTAGCATTGGACCATTTCAAAGAACTTGATTCTAAAGTTATTTACATGTTAAATGTATTCAAGAATAACCTAAATACAAGTCAATGTTAGGCAGACATTGTATTATTAATTAATAGCCCATATTTACCTGGAAACATAAGAGACTGGAAAAATGAAGACGTAAGCCTTTATTCATCAGGAATTGAAATTTTGTCCTAATTCTTTAAGGAATAAAAAATGATGCAAAACAAAATAAAAATTCAACTTCTAAATATCTCCACTCTCCCCTTCAGTCCAACAACCTCCATTTTCTGTTCCAATGTCCTTTATAAATCCTTTTTTTTCTTTCCATTAATCAATGGACATATCAATCAAAGCATAAAATTACCACAGTTGAGATTGGGGAGGAGAGACAGAAAAAAATATAAATGAGAATTGAGACAGTTGGATGTAGTACAAGTGGCAACCATACCAGCTCCGTAGAAGTTCAGAGATGGGGACAGGGTCCGGAAACAATTCCTGGTTTAGGACTTGAAGCACTGAAAACAGTTAGAGCTTTTGAGTCATAAGAACAGATAAAACCCAAGCCAGAAAAATAAAGTGATCACAGCACTGACACAGAAATTCACTCGATGCTTTCAGAGACTAAGGAATATATTGGTCTCATTAAAAATATTGTGAGGAGAGGTTCAAGATGGCGGACTAGAGGGCGGCTGCATTTCATGTTGCTCCAGGACTCAAGATTCAAAAGAGGAGATAGTGACTTGGGACCAACTCAAAGCCGCCAGGTGAGTTTCTCCCATAGGGGAGGCGACCCGGATGGGGCAGTAGCCCCGGAACGCAGAGAACTTTGTGAAGTAGAGTGACTCGGCGGGACGCCCCTCCCCCGCCAGAGCGGTAAACACGGACAGCGAAGCGGAGCGAAAAATGGCGGATTGAAGTTTCCAGGACCGCGGGCAGATTCTCTAACCTAAGGAGACGGGTCTGCGAAGGGTGAGGCTCCCAAGCCCAGGAGGGAGGTCCGGGCCCCTGGGATCGTTGCCTGCGAAGGCTGCCCTGCCCAGGCAGCAAGACACACCTCCCCCGCTGGAGCAGTGAACTCAGAAAGCGGGGAACTTTGCAAAGGAGGTTGTGCGACACACCGCTTGGTTTTGAAGCGATCTGCCAAGGCTCCAGCGGCTGCCAGAGAAAGAGTGGGGCGGCGAGTTGTTTGGATCCAGCAACCGCTTGAGCAACGGGGAGGGGGCTGCCCAGAGGAGGTGGAGGTACGCAGTGAGTGGCTTGGTCTCCAAGCGCCCACACAGAGCACCAGCTGGCTGCCTGGAGGAAGAGACGAGCGACGGGTCACTGGGGCTTGGAACATATGTACGAGGCTCCAAGTGACTGGTCAGAGGGCGGGTCGCATAGCCAGGCGATTAGGTGCATAGCAAGGTCCGGTCCAGGGACCTAGGCACCTTTTCTTGAATGAACTACACAGAGACAAGCTGAGGGGCGAAGTGAAGGTTCCAGGACTTCGGGCAGCTTCTCTAAGAAGGGACAACCTAAGGAGACTTGTCTACGAAGGGTGAGGCTCCCAGGCCCAGGAGAGCTACACAGAGACCAGCTGAGGGGTGGAGCAAAGGTTCCAGGACTGCGGGCAGCTTCTCTGAGGAGGGGCCACCTAAGGAGACTCGTCTGCGAAGGGCAGGTATCCCAAGCCCAGGAGGTAGGTCCAGGCCCCTGGAAACGTGGCTTGGGAAGGCTGCCCTGCCCAGGCGGTAGTTGTGGACTGAGGGGAACCTCTAGGAGGGGAACGGACTAGCGAGACCTCCCCACCGGGTGGGTCTTCCCTGCCGAGTGAGGTTTTCCCACAAAGACGGTAAAACCAGAGACACAGGCCCAAACAGGCATTGCCTCAGCCCGCAGTCTAGTTCCCCTTTGGATGACCATTGGTCAACAAGTAGAGGCACCTCTGCCCTCTAGCAGGGAATATACCCCACCTGAAGACCACCACCCCTAGAGAGGCAGCTACCTAGGGGAACACCGAAGTATCAACTTCCTCTAAGACTTCAGGCTACTGAAGGATAAGAGGGGATACACTAGCAATCTTCAGGGACATTATAAGTCAATAGAGGAAATCTGCAACATCTCTGCAGTCCACTGATACCTGAACAATATGAAAAAACAAGGGAAGAAAATGCCTCAAACAAATCTGGATGTTATATCAATAAAATCCAATGACAGCATGGCAGAAGAAATGTCAGAAAGGGAGTTCAGAATGTACATAATCAACATGATAAGGGAAGCAAATGATGAAATGAAAGAGCAAATGCAGGCATTGAATGAACGCACCAATAGACAGTTAAAAGAGCAAATACAGGAAGCAAAAGACCATTTCAATAAAGAGTTAGAGATATTGAAAAAAAACCAAACAGAAATCCTTGAAATGAAGGAAACAATAAACCAAATTAAGAACTCCATAGAAAGCACAACCAATAGGATAGAACACCTGGAAGACAGAACCTCAGATATTGAAGACAAAATATTTAACCTCGAAAACAAAGTCGAACAAACAGAGAAGATGGTAAGAAATCATGAACAGAATCTCCAAGAACTATGGGATATCATGAAAAGGCCAAACTTGAGAATTATTGGGATTGAGGAAGGCTTAGAGAAACAAACCAAAGGAATGAACAACCTATTCAATGAGATAATTTCAGAAAATTTCCCAAATCTGAAGAACGAAATGGAAAATCAAGTTCAAGAGGCTTACAGGACTCCAAATACACAAAATTACAACAGACCCACACCAAGGCACATTATTATGAAAATACCTAACATACAAAATAAAGACAGAATCTTAAAGGCTGTGAGAGAAAAGAACCAAATTACATTCAGGGGGAAGCCAATACGGATATCAGCAGATTTTTCAATCCAGACCCTAAAAGCTAGAAGGGCCTGGAATAACATTTTTCAAGCCCTAAAAGAAAATGGATGCCAACCAAGAATCTTATACCCAGCAAAACTTACCTTCAGATTTGACGACAAAATAAAATCCTTCCATGATAAACAAAAGCTAAAAGAATATACAAAAAGAAAGCCAGCATTACAGAACATTCTCAGCAAAATATTCCATGAAGAAGATATGAAAAACAAAGAAGCAAACCAGCAAAGGGAGGAGATATCCTAAAGGAACTCTCAAATAAAGAGGAACCAAGTCGTGTCAAAAATAAGCAAATAAATGAATAAAATGAGTCAAATGACCGGGAATACAAATCATATCTCAATAATAACCCTGAATATTAACGGCCTGAATTCATCAATCAAAAGACATAGACTGGCAGATTGGATAAAAAAGAAAGATCCAACAATATGTTGCCTGCAAGAGACTCATCTCTTAGAAAGAGATACCCATAGACTAAAGGTGAAAGGATGGGAAAAAACTTACCATGCACATGGACCCAAAAAAAAGCTGGGGTATGCATCCTCATTTCAGATAAAGTGGACTTCAAGCCAAAGTTAATCAGAAGGGATAAAGAAGGACATTTCATAATGCTTAAGGGAACCATAAATCAGCAAGACATAACAATCATAAATATCTATGCCCCAAACAGTGGCTCACCCATGTATGTCAAACAAATCCTTCTCAATCTCAGAAACCAAATAGACCACAATACAATAATACTAGGTGATTTTAACACGCCTCTCTCACCACTGGACAGATCTTCCAAACAAAAATTGAACAAAGAAACCTTAGATCTCAATAACACAATCAATAATTTAGACTTAACAGACATTTATAGAATATACCATCCAACGAAGAGTGAATACACTTTCTTCTCAGCAGCACATGGATCCTTCTCTAAAATAGACCATATATTATGCCACAAAGCTAATGTTAGCAAATACAAGAAGATAGAGACACTTCCTTGTATTTTATCAGACCATAATGGATTGAAACTAGAAATAAATGAAAGAGCAAAAAACAGAAATTACTCCAACACCTGGAGATTAAACAATATGCTATTATATGAGGAATGGATAACAGAAGATATTAGGAAGGAAATTAAAAAATTCTTAGAGGTAAACGAGAACAAAGAAACATCATATCAAAATCTCTGGGACACTATGAAAGCGGTACTTAGAGGAAGATTTATTTCATGGAGCGCATTTAATAAAAGAAGTAAAACTCAAAAATAAATGACCTAACACTACAGCTCAAAGCCCTAGAAAAAGAAGAACAGACCAACACCAAAAGTAGTAGAAGACAGGAAATAGTTAAACTCAGAGCTGAAATCAACGAAATTGAAACAAAAGAAACAATACAAAAAATTGACAAAATAAATAGTTGGTTCTTCGAAAAAATAAACAAAATTGATAAACCTTTAGCCACACTAACAAAGAGAAGACGAGAGAAAACCCAAATCACCAAAATTCGGAATGAACAAGGAAATATCACAACAGACACGACTGAAATACAAAACATAATTAGAAGCTATTTTGAAAATCTATATTCCAACAAAATAGAAAATTTCGAAGATATCAACAAGTTTCTAGAGACCTATGAATTGCCTAAACTAAACGAGAAGGACATACACAATTTAAATAGACCAATTTCAAGTAATGAAATAGAAGAAGTCATCAAAAGCCGACCAACAAAGAAAAGTCCAGGACCTGATGGTTTCTCAGCCGAGTTCTACAAAACCTTTAAAGAAGAGCTCATTCCAATACTTTTCAAAGTATTCCATGAAATAGAAGAGGAGGGAACCCTCCCAAACTCATTCTACGAAGCCAATATCACCCTGATACCTAAACCAGACAGAGACACATCAAGGAAAGAAAATTTCAGACCAATATCCTTAATGAACATCGACGCAAAAATTCTCAACAAAATTTTAGCAAATCGCATACAAAAATGTATTAAAAAGATAGTGCATCATGATCAAGTGGGTTTCATCCCAGGGATGCAAGGTTGGTTCAACATCAGGAAATCAATAGATGTAATTCACCATATCAACAGACTTAAAGTCAAGAATCACATGATTATTTCAATAGATGCAGAAAAAGCATTTGATAAAATACAGCACCCCTTCATGCTCAAAACACTAGAAAAAATAGGGATAGTGGGAACGTTCCTGAACATTGTAAAGGCCATCTATGCTAAGCCCATGGCTAATATTATTCTTAATGGTGAAAAACTGAAAGCATTCCCCCTAAAATCTGGAACAAGGCAGGGATGCCCTCTCTCACCACTCCTATTCAATATCGTCCTTGAAACTCTAGCCAGAGCAATTAGACAGACCAAAGAAATTAAAGGGATACGAATTGGAAAAGAAGAACTCAAACTATCCCTATTTGCTGATGATATGATTATATACTTAGAGGAACCAGGAAATTCCACCAGAAAACTCTTAGAACTCATAAGTGAATTCAGTAAAGTAGCAGGATACAAGATCAATGCTCATAAATCCAATGCATTTTTATACATAAGTGATGAATCTTCAGAAAGAAGTTAGGAAAACTACTCCATTCACAATAGCCTCGAAAAAAATAAAATACTTGGGAATCAATCTCACAAAAGAGGTGAAAGACCTCTACAATGAGAACTACAGAACACTAAAGAAAGAAATTAAAGAACACCTTAGAAGATGGAAAGATCTCCCATGTTCCTGGATAGGCAGAATTAATATTGTCAAAATGGCCATACTACCAAAAGTGCTATACAGATTCAATGCAATTCCAATTAAAATCCCAATGATGTACCTTACAGAAGTAGAACAAGCAATCATGAAATTCATCTGGAAGAATAAGAAACCCAGAATTGCTAAAGCAATCCTTCACAGGAAAAATGAAGCAGGGGGTATTGCAATACCTGAACTTCAACTGTACTACAAAGCAATAGTAACAAAAATGGCATGGCATTGGTACCAAAATAGACAGGTAGATCAATGGTACAGAATAGAGGACACGGACACAAACCCAAACAAATATAATTTCCTCATACTAGACAAAGGGGCCAAAAATATGCAATGGAGAAAAGATAGCCTCTTCAATAAATGGTGCTGGGAAAATTGGAAATCCATATGCAACAAAATGAAACTAAACCCATATCTCTCACCGTGCACAAAACTAAACTCAAAATGGATTAAGGACCTCGGAATCAGACCAGAGACCCTGCATCTTATAGAAGAAAAAGTAGGTCCAGATCTTCACCATGTCGGCTTAGGACCAGACTTTCTCAACAGGACTCCCATAGCACAAGAAATAAAAGCAAGAATCAACAACTGGGATAGATTCAAACTAAAAAGCTTTCTCTCAGCAAAGGAAACTATCAGCAATGTGAAGAAAGAGCCTACAGAGTGGGAGAAAATCTTTGCCAATCATACTTCAGATAGAGCACTAATCTCCAGAATCTATAAAGAACTCAAAAAACTCAACACCAAGACTACAAATAATCCAATCGACAAATGGTCTAAGGAAATGAACAGACACTTCACAGAAGAAGATGTACAAGTAATCAACAGATATATGAAGAAATGTTCAACATCCCTAGTAATAAGGGAAATGCAAATCAAAACCACCCTAAGATTCCATCTCACCCCAATCAGAATGGCGATTATCAAGAACACAAGCAACAACAGGTGTTGGCAAGGATGTGGGGAAAAAGGTACACTCATACATTGCTGGTGCGGTTGCAAATTAGTGCAACCACTCTGGAAGGCAGTATGGAGTTTCCTTAGAAAACTTGGAATGGAACTACCATTTGACCCAGCTATCCCACTCCTTGGCCTATACCCAAAGGACTTAAAATCAGCATACTACAGAGATACAGCCACATCAATGTTCATTGCTGCTCAATTCACCATAGCCAGATTGTGGAACCAACCTAGATGCCCTTCAGTTGATGAATGGATAAAGAAACTGTGGCATATATATACAATGGAATATTACTCAGCCATAAAGAATGATAAAATTATGGCATTTGCAAGCAAATGGACGAAATTGGAGAATATCATGCTAAGTGAGATAAGCCAATCTCAAAAAAACAAAGGAAGAATGATCTCGCTGATAAGTGGATGATGATACATAATGGGGCGTGGGAGGGGTTAGTTTTAGGGTTAGAGTGAGGGTTAGGGAGGGGGGCAAGAATGGGGGAAGGAAGGACTGTATAGAGGGAAAAGAGGGATGGGAGGAGTGGGGGGAAGGGGAAAAAAATAACAGAATGAATCAACCAACATCACCCTATGTAAACGTATGATTGCACAAATGGTATGCCTTTACTCTATGTACAAACAGAGAAAGAACATGTATCCCATTTGTTCACAATAAAAAAAAAAAATATTGTGAAACTCACTACTAAAAATAAGAATAGGAAGAGTCAGTGCTGGCACATGGGACTATAGTTATTATGGTGAGGCCCAAGAAATTGTTCTGCAGGACAAACCCAAGTAAAAAGGAGAGGGGAGTCAGATGTGCACAAGGTTTCAACCAGTAGTTTCTGTACTGGACCATGAGGAGTTGCTTCCAGCTGTTCCTCTATCAAGCTCCTTGACCTCAGGAAAGTTATTTAAACAGAAGATGGAATAGAAAGAGTAATTACCTTTGGGTTGACATAAGAATTGAGTGAAATAATATACAGAAAGCAAAAGCAAGGCACTAAGAAACTCAGAGAGACCCTGTCCGTAAATAAAATACAAAATAGGGCTGGGGATGTGGCTCAGTGGTCAAGTGACCCTGAGTTCAACCCCATTACCAAAAAAAAAAAAAAAAAAAAAAAAATTGCAGAAAATGCATAGATAGATCACAATGCCAGGAACTTCTACACAATATTAACTGCTACTATTCCTAGGCATTACATCCCAGTACTGCTATCCTACCTATGTGGGGTACTTATGTTTGTAAAATTATTTCTTCCTTCCAAAGAAACCTTTGTTTGCTTGCTGGTTGGTATATTTTTTGAGCTAGTTTGAGCAGTTTTATTTTTCTTGCAACCCAATACTTCCTGATCTGAATGACTTAAAAAAAAACCTTGGGTCAGACGCGAAAGACCTTAATAATTATATAAATAAGTTTGAAATCAGTACACTGAAGTTTTCTTCTTCTAGACTTTCTTCATTCAATGAATCTGTTTCCCAGAATTCACATTAGTACACTGAATCTCCTTGACAAAAATTTCTCATAGAAAAACAGCTGGAAATTTCTGATTTGGTGAATTGTAGTAAAATAGAGAAAGTTTACTTTTAAAAATCAGTGATTCCTTGCACGTTTTTGCTCTCCACGAATGCAGTTTGAACTGGGGGACTTAATTAAGCTTTTCCTATGCTTTTCAAAATGCGTAGGAATGAAGAAATGCAAATAGTTACACTTTTCTATGTAATCATTTATAAATGCCCACTATTCAAGACACTTTTATTTCTAAACAAGTTTAAAAAATTCTGAAGTAGTTTGCTCTGAGGTTCAAGCAGTCCTCGGTGACCTATAGCAATGTGTTATTTCTCAAGTGACCTATTGCATATAGGTGTCCAGATGGGACCTAAGGAGCATTTAGGGTTTTACCATGCAATTTTATATCATTTTATGCAAACGACCAGTTTTCACTTGCTGGAAAAAGATATTCCACTTTAAGTAAGTATGTTTGCGGTTAATTTTGGAGGGAAAATTTTTCAAGACTAAATTAGCTCTAGATATTTATCTCAGATTATCATATGAGTTATAGTCAGGAAAGAAAACAATGACCCTTACATGACCATCTGTAACCATTTGTGGTCAAACTTGAAGTCTGCAAAGTTGATTACTCTTGAAGAGTAAAAATTATAAAGTAGCCCTATTTCTAGCATTACAGCTTGATCTAAATATGATAATCCTAATTCACATTTACATTATTCACATTCAATATCTCCTATTCACATTTGAATTCAAGAAAAATTTTAGTAAACTACCTTAAATTTATTCCCTAAAACAAATAATCCAGAGAATTCTTGTTTCAAAACAAGAAATCACATAAATAAAATTGTTTCTGCTCTGTTTCTAAATCTAAGCAGACTGTAAATTAGTAAACTAACATTAGTTTCTTTATATATTTTTTGGTTGTAAATAGACAAGATGCCTTTATTTTATTTATTTTATGTGGTGCTGAGGATCGAACCCAGTGCCTCACCTATGGTAGGTGGGTGCATTACCACTGGGCCACAACCCCAGCTCTGAACACTAATTCTTTTCAAATCCAATGTTTTTAACTTAACTTTAAAATAAATTTAGATTTATAGAAAAGCAGTGGAGATAAAGTTCCTGTATATCTTTCACCAGGCTTTCTCAATGCTAACATCTTACATAACCAATGGTACATTTTTTTGAAACTAAGAATTAATGATGGTTCAATACTATTAACTGAGCTGGAGACTTGATTCAGACTTCACCAAGGCATTCCACTAATATCTTTTTCTGTTGATTTAATTGAACCAGTATGCTTTATTGTATTTAGTCATGTCTTCTTAGCTATCTCAAGCCAGTGACAGTTTCTTGGTTTTTTGTCATTTTTTATTACCATGACACTTTTGAAGAGTACAGGTCAGAAATTTTGTAGAATGTCCTTCTGTTTAGGTTAACTTGATGGTCTCTCATTATTAAACTTTTAAGAACACTGTCCCATATTATATGATGCACATGAATAAATGACTTCTACCTGTTGAGGCTTACCTTTGTCACTTGCTTAAAGTGTGTCCACCAGTAGGTTTCTCTACTACTGTATCCTTTCCATGCTCTCTGTGCTTTGGAAGCAAGTCACTAAGTCTAGCCCATACCCAAAGGATGAGGAATTAAATTCCTTCTCCTGAGAAAAAGGAAATATCAAACAATTTGTACTAATGCTTTTAGGTTTGCAAATATCCTGTTTCTCATTTGCCTGTAGGAATTATATTATTGTTGTGATTTTCTATTTTCCACATTCCTAGTACATTTATTAATTGTATTTCTTCTGTGTAGAACATGTAGTCCTTCTTCAACATTATTTATTATGTTATCATTTATTTACATCAGTATGGATTTATGAGTATTTAATTTTATTCTTGTGTTTAAATCTTTGCTGCTATAACAAAATACTGTAGACTGAGTAATTTATGAAGAACACAAATTTATTTTTTTCACAGTTCTGAAAGCTGGGAAGTTCAGAATCTGGGTGCCAGCAAACTCAGCTGTCTAGTGAGGGCTGTTTTTTGCTTCCAAGATGGTGGCCATTGGTACACTCTCTATAAACCAGGAGCTGTGTGCTCACAGGGTGGAAGTTGGAAAAGAAAACTGGCCAAATATTGCATAAAGCTTTTATAAATGTCTTAATTTGATCCACAAGGGAGGAATCTTCATGGCCTAATTGCCACTTACTCTTCATACTATCCTACTGACCATTATGTTTCAACCACTGAATTTTGTAGGGGACACATTCAAACCATAGCATTATCCAATATTATCATTTTTCATTTATTGTTCAACATCTTGCTCCTTTGGAGCTTCCTTCATGTGAATATTTTTTTTCTTTTCTTTCTGACTTCCCTCTTCTCTCTCCTCTCCTCTCCTCTCCTCTACTACCTCCTCCTCATTTTTTTTTCTTTTATTTTCTCTGAATTTCTAATTGACCTAAGCTCATTTTGAAAATTTTCTGCCTCTACCCTCAGAATAATCATTTCTCTGAGATATCTTGTCCCCAAGATCTGTATACTAGGTGTGCTTATTACTAGAAGGGCATCTATACTTTAAGTGTTCCTCACTGGACAAAGCTAGAAATATCATCTATCTGTTATTTCTGTATCTGTCTGTCTGCATAGATTTAAAATAAACATGAGATCAAGCTATTATCTCTGACTGTGACAAAATTTCCAGATACAAATCTCAAGGCAGTTTAGATTTCGTTCAAACAACTGAACATTTAGAGGGTGAGATATTTTTTAAAAACACCCAGTGTGTCAGAGAGATCCAATAAGATTCATTGCTGTCAAATATTTTAAGCTTTCTATTACATTGAGCTTATTTGAAACATGATAATATGTCACATAGTAACCAGAGAATGACATTAACTTATTCCACAAGTATTCACTGAGTACCACTTAAGCACTGAGAGATGCAGCAACAGAAAGACTTGTAAGACCCCTCGGCTCATAGTCTTTATTTACAGAACAATGTGTCTTATTTGTATTGTTTTAATTACCTGTAATTCATTACATTCTATTGTACTCATTACCACAAATGTGCCTGCAACTTTCTTGCTATCAGAACGGTGGTGCTTTGAAGGGGCACCATAAAGGTGTTACAGAAGTTCTGCCTTTGTCATTTGAACATATCAGTAAAAAACTCAGTTTTCATAGGCTTAGATTTTTTTTAAAAAGCTTTTTTTCCCCAGTTTTATTTTCCACTTTCCTTAATAAGTTCTCAGTAATGGATCAAATTTTGAAATGTTTATTAGAATAAGTACTTATCATTTGTGCCTTGAAAAGCTGATCAAAACTGTCATAGCAGCTTATATGATATCAAGACAAACAGACTTTTCAGCAGTCTATGTTGGAAATGAAGCCCTGATACCTATATTTGTTGTATACACTTGGCCTCTTAGCTGCCAAACCTATGCCCATCTGTGTAGATGGCAGGTTGCCTGCTCATAAGTTGGCTGGTCTCTTATACTATGACATGAGTTCCAGCCAATGACAGCTAACAAAATGTTTCAGGAGGCAGCTCTTCTTACAGGAGTCCTTCCTCATGCCAGAGTTAGAGAAGCAGTTGGCATCATGCATCCATTTAAACTTTGTTACACCTGTTGACACTTTCATGCCAAAAGCAGACAATGCAACAAATGAACACCAGAAATCACAAAGAATTTAACGAAGCTTAAAAATAACCCTTGTTATCATCCTACAATTAGATTATCATTTTTACTGTGGATTACTTTCACAGTTGACATTTAATTAATTGTACATAAAGATTGACTAGAAACTGGTCAGAAAAGAATTTGCAATAAGGTGTCCTATATCTTTTGTATTTGGGGTCTGAACACTCCATATTGTGTAATAAGTGAAAGTCAATAATTACACTAAATATATCTTTTGTCTATCTTTTTTTTAAAATGCAGGCACATGTCAATCAAAGTAGGTCCCTTTTAAGATAACTTTCTCTTAATGGAGAATTAAGGTAATTATTCTGATGATTGAGACTCCCAAAAGCACTGAATTACTTAGATTATCTCTTTCCTAGAATAGGTAAAAGGAACTGTGTGGGGGTTGGGGGACACGGTAACACTGTTCCAGAATTGTATTTTAACAAACATCATTTGACCATTAAATCTGGTTTTAATAGAAATTTATGTTTAAATATGACAGCAGAATATGTTTATGATTATATGATAAATACATTATTTCACTATATTGTCTGTGATTGATAGGATTTTACTCTGCTTTACAACAAACATATCCCTAAAATGCATTTCTGTACATAAAACTAATTGTATTGCTGTAATTAAGACAGTCTACTTCTGTCCTCTACTCCCACCACCTCCAATCCTCCTTGAACTGACATGAGATCAACATCAATTTTCTATTCAATATTACAGAGATGATTCTGGAAAACAGGAAAAGTATTTACTTGCAATAATAATACTAGAAAGAGAATTGAACTAGTAACCTGTATCTCAAAGGTCATCTGGAGTGAAAGGAATATCTAGTTCTCTGATATGCTTCAAAGCAATCAGAATTCTTTATCCCCTCCTTTTCTCACAAATCAAACAACAGCAACTAGGATTTAATAAATACTATTTATCAGACCCTAGGCTAAATTCCTTAAATCTATACTTTATTGAATATTCAAAACACTAAGTAAGATACTATTTTTTCCACTTCACAGGTAAATAAACTGAAGCACAGGAAGATTAAATAACTTGTCCCAGTACAATAATTTGCAGTGAAGCTGCAAATTCAAGCCCTCTGTCATTTAAGTCCCCAACTCTAACTACTATATAACTTCATCTCTTCTTTCATTACTGTTTTAGTCAACTTTGTCACTGTTATGACCCAAAGACCTGACAAATACCATTTTAGAAGAGAAAAAGTTTATTTGGGGGCTCAAGTTGCAAAGGTCTCAGTCCATGGACAGCCAGCTCCATTCCTTGGGGTTTGAGGTGAGGCAGAAGAGTGTAGTAGGAGAAAGCTGCTCAAGACATTGTACCAGGAAGCAGAAATAGAGCTCAACAAAGACAGAATATGTACCCCAAGGGCATTCCCCCTCACACCTCCAGCCACACCATTCCTGCCTACGGTTACCACCAAGTTAGTCCCCATTAGGGAATTAATACACTGATTACTTTAAACCTCTTATAACTCAATCATTTCATCTCTAAACCTTCTTGGATTGTCTCACACATAAGCTTTGGGGGGACACCTAAGATCTAAACCCTAACAATTACTTTTATTTTATACTCTGCAGTCAGTATACAATGAACTTTTAAAATTCTTCCAAAATACCATTCTCATTTGAACTCACTTTCTCTGCCTGATCTAATTCCCCTTCTTCGTCCCATTTACTTCTCAAGGATATTCATGTGACCCTCTTTCTTGCTTTACTCTCACTGCCCTCCTTGATCCTTCAAATTTAGGTTCAGTATTTCTTCTGCATGTTCCCATTCTTCATTTCTAAAGGTAGTTTTCATGTTGTATAGAAATTGAGCGAACCCATAATGTCTCTCTTCCAACCTAGATCAGAAGTAATTTGAAACAGAAGACTCATCTGTCTTGCCCACTTTCTACCTGGCAGCATCCAGCAGAATGAATGACAACTAAGTGCTCATTCCTTTTCTCATTCAACACCTACTCTAAGACCATCAGTGTTCTAGGGTTTGAGGGTGCAATAGTGAACATGACCTAAAACGCGTTCCTATGGAGTTTATATTCTCATTGAAGATTAGGCTAAGTGATAAATAAATCAACTATGCAGTAGATGGTGATAGGAAAGATCATGAGACAGTGAAGTAGGACAGAGATTTGTGGGGACGGGATTCCTGATTAAGGAATGCTTCAGAAGGAAGGTGATGTTGGAGAAATCACTGAAGGGAGTAAGAAATATATGTATGTCGAAGTAGGAAGAAGAGTTGAAAGGAAAGTTCCTAAGACAGAAGCATGAGTTTGTCTTGTAGATTTACCAATATGGCAGTCGTTGGTCACCTTGATAAGAGCAATTATGGTGATTGACAGGAGCACTCTGACTGAAATGGAGTCCCATAGCAGAGATAGCAAGGAGTTTATCAATAAAGAGTATCAGAGAAGTGATAGTTAGAAGACAAAGGCATTTCATGAGGTACTTTTTAAAGTAGGAATAAAAGCATGTTTATATGATGATGGGGAAATTCCAGTAGAAAATAAATACTTGATGATACAGAGGAGAGGTGTTGCCGCCTGCAGCAACGAGACTGGGGGAAGAATCGGAGGTGGACTGGGAATGAACTACTTCTTTATTTTTCTCTGAGCTGCTTGCTCAGAGGTGCTTTCTTTTCAGAGGAAGGTGCTTCTTCTCAGCGCTGCTTCTTTTCAGGGGTGCTTCCTTTCAGAGGTACTTTGCTTTTTCAGAGAGCCTTTTTTTCCCACAGAGGAAGGGAATGTCTTATATACACCAAGGCAGCCAATCAGTTTAGGATTAAGTAGCACGAATGGAACAGGCACCACGGTACCAATTAAGAAAGAATGAGGAACATGTGTAACCATGAGCGCGGAAGAGACATCAACCAATCAGGCAAAAAGTCATGAGAGATCACGCCATGTTAACACTAATTATGCGCCACCTCTTGGCCCAACACCAGCCGCCATCTTAGAGCTACTTCCTCAAACAGCTGTGAATATGTCTCTACAGAGAGGAAGGGATTACTAGAGCTACCTGCTTGAAAAATGGGAAAAAAGAGGTTGCTTTAGATAAAAGACCCCAATTAGTAGCTACTTTTATGAAGAAAGAATTCCATGTAACAATCACAGTGAAAATAGATCCGACCAAGGATGCTGGGAGCACAGGGTCAGGATCACACACTCCTTGTTGTTTTATTTTGCTTCACTTTGTACAAAATGGGTCATAAACATTTTAGCAATACAAATGTGGGAACGGATGTAAGTGTGTGCTCTCTTTAAGCTGAGAACCCCATAGTAGCATCCATCACATATAAAATGATCCTATTCTGGTCTATGTGACTACATAAAATTTATGATTTCTTTTCCCAGGAGAAGGGGTCTAGGGATTTGGCAGGATGTGGTATGGGTCAACTACTAATCTTCACGAATGAAAAAGGTAGTTAGCACATCCAGTAGGAGAAGAGCTTTCCAAGCCTGGGGAACAAGTGATCCAATATGGAGAGGATATCAGATCTGCATAAGCCCCAAACTAATACACCTATGATTTTAGTCAAAAAGTTTGGTTGCGAGGCAGGATAGTTAGGTAACCAAAACTTGGGACAACTAAAACATGGACAAAAATGTAGGTTGGAATTCCATTTCCTGCAGTTTTTATTTTTGTGACCTTGAACAAGTTACCCTATTGATTTAAACTCTAGTTCCTTCACCTACAGAATAGGGTTAATAACACTAGCGTCATTTGGTGTTTAGCAGGAATTAATTTAAGTAGTAAGATTAGCACTTGGCCATAATAAGTGCACACAAATAAAAGTCATTACTGCCTTCACCTGACAACTTTGGTGTCTACGTTTGGAATCAGTAGTTTGGATTTTGTTTGAGCTTCTAAATAACCAATGAAAATAGTGAGTCTATTGTGTGATTCTGATTCCAAAATATTATGAAGATGGGATAAGTTATGAGGAAATTCTGTGAGATGACAGCAGTAAGAGTTGCCCTGTAATTCCTTCCTGAAAAAAAATTTGAGGTGTTTATATTCTAGCAATTACTAATCATGTGGTAATTTTCTATCTAGATACATTTTCCCATTATAAATAAGCTATAGTCTTTTAAAAAAATATTAACAAAAAGGAGGCTAGGGTTGTGGTTCAGTGGTAGAGCGTTTGCCTAGCATGAGGCACTGGGTTTGATACTCAGCACCACATAAAAATTAATAAATAAAGGTATTATGTCCATCTACAACTAAAAAAAAGTGTTTTTTAAAAAATTAAAAAGGATGATTTGTAAGGAGAGGGAGAGAAAAAGAATAAAAGTAAAAGAGATGGTATAATCTATAAAGTTGTATAAAATGAAGTTCATATTCTGGCTGTATTTAGATTTTGACTAAGTGGCTCACTCTGAGTTTCATTTTACCCATTTGTAAAATGGGAATATGGTTACTGTCTTGTAAGGTTGTTACAGTTAAGTGAAATTTCAAATAATGATTTCTTTATCCAAATCTTAACATCTACATCAGGTCTCCTTTTAGAGCACAGGGATTTTTGATTCACTGCTCTGTTCTCAGGGCACAGTACCTGGAATGCCAGGTGCTTAATAAGTGGATGAACATACTATTCCACTCTTGACTGCCTGGCAACTTTTGTAAGTAGCCTTAAAAAAAGGGACATGCCCAACTGTCTTTTTCCTTTTTATAATTCTGTTATTACGTAGTTTCTGCCAATATGCAGGCCCTCTACTTTGTTATTTTTAGCTCGTATCTTTGTTTATTGTGTGTCAGGCTGACCTAACAGATTTTCTTTTCAGGCAGTATGTACCAGCTGCACAGGGCTTGAAGGTGTGCTGTGCAATACCTTTGTGTTTCTTCTGCCTTTGTGCTCAGATAACCCAGCAATTATTCATAGTCCACAATAGCTATCACAGGCACTCTATTTTAATCTGAATTTACTGCATATTACTCTAAATAGGTAACCTGGTCAAGCACTACGTTTTTAGTGCTAGAAAACTCTCATAGCTAAGTAGAAAGATAAGGAATTCTAATGAAAACATCAGACAGACAGAGGTCTATGCCTGTAACTCTATCAACAGACCAACAGTTTTGAAGGATGTACTACAGCTCAGTAGACTAGTCACTAGATTTTTTTTTAAATGTTCTATTAAGGAATCAGAAATGAATTATCTTATATTTAGCTTCTATTCCCTTTGCCTTAATCAGAATATTGCAGTCCATTTTATGAAACAATATTTGATTAGCAGTATTTCTGAAGTGATATGAGGTATTAATCCAGTGGACTATGAAGGTTAAATTTTTTCTTACAAACTACTTATACAATTTGCCTTCCATTGCAAATCCTTATCTCTACTTTTTTTAACCACTGTACTTGAAAATTAATACTAATTTTAAACAGTATCATAAATAAGTATATTTTACCTCCAAAAGGAAAAAAAATATGAAATGATTTTCAGGGAATCTTGCAGAGAAAGAATTTCAAATTATTATTTTTTTTATTCCCAGCAGTTATAAATTACCAATACTGCATCATAGTTTTGTCTGCTTTAAAAGAAAGGAGGGAACAATAGAACTTGTATATAAGCTATGATTTATGCTTGGGCGAGGAGAGACACTATATTTTAAAAGTGCGAGTATTGCACACATTTCACTTTCCCTCCACCCTTTCCTCCCTTCATGCATCAGGATAAATCTCACATTTACCCTGAAGGGAAGCTTTACATGCCACAAAAAGAAGCAGCCAGCTGAAAACAAGTGTTCTCTACAACAACAAAGGCAACCATATATCTAAGGGGTTTACTTTTTGCAATGACTTTTTGACTAAGAACGGTAAATTTACTGTCTGGGTGGAGGTTTCGTAGGTATTTTTTAGTCCATATTTGTTACACTTTTATTAGCCTCAAAAATAGTTACCATGGTAATAGTTCCATTTATATCTAATCTTAGAGTTGAATTATAGAAAACCTTCCCACGGAGTTGCATACAATGCCACTCGACCATTTCATCTAGCCTATTATTTAAAGTGGGAATTATTTTAAATACTATCAAATTGTTACATTCTATAAAGGACTTTTCTTTTGTAGCACTCAAGTTAGTGAAATCCTTTGGTGCAGAATTTTGGAAGAAATGTGTTGAGTTTCAATAGGCATTCTTTAATAATTTTTTCTTACTGCTTTTCCTTTTATGAATGCTTTATATGGTTAGAAATAGAAGATAGTTTATTTTCTTTTATATCTTAGTGCCCAAAAGAACTATCAAAAAACAATTATTTTAACAAAAAATCTGTAGTAAATCATAATATTAGCAACTTCTAAGGACCCTAAGATATAAGAAAATCACTTTCCTCTAAAAACCACTCATAACTTACAAACGAAAGTCATAAATAAATAAGACGTGACCATAGATCCACAGACTTTAAAGGAACTTTGATAAACCATCTGGTTTATTCTTCGAATCCAGTCTTAACAGAAATTAAATTACCCCATATGGCACTTTTTTAGGGAATATTCCATAGTGATGATTCCTGTACCATCCAAAATATATTTCAATGTTTTACAAGCCTCATTTTTCTGAAACCCTTCCCAATATCCAAACAAGGTATATTCTGCCACAGTTTAATTACACTTCCTCCAAATCTGTATCATATTTGCTCATTGTCACCCACAAGATACTTTTCAACTATGGAAAAAACTCAGGAAGTTTCTAATATACTTTAAATTGAAATATTTTAACAATAGCACCCTGCATATGCAGACATGTATGGGCAATGTGAGAGTAATAAGGCAAGGATAACTCTACCACCCAACAGCCATTAAAAATGTTGGTTAAAAAGACTAATTACCAATGTTCAAAAGTCTCATGTGCATTGTTAAGATTAAACTGTAACACAGCATTATTATAACCATGTCTAAAAAATGTGACCACAGAGTTTTGTACGATAATAAAATATAAAAAAACAACTGGGCATGGTGACCTGTAATCCCAGCAGCAACTCGGGAGGCTGAGGCAGGAGAATGGCCAGTTGGAGCCCAGCCTCAGCAACTTAGGGAGGCTCCAAGCAACTTATTGAGACCCTGTATCAAAATTTAAAAAGTAAATTAAAAGTACTGGGATGTATTTTAGTGGTAAAGTGCACCCAGGGGCACTTTACCACTAAAATACCTGCCCAGTCTCTCTCTATATATATGTATGTATTGATATATATGTATATGTATTAATATATACACTCAAAACTATAACTATTGTGCTATGATATTAAAATGTAATTTTTTAAAATATTTCAAATTAGTCAATTTTTAACAATGTCTTTTTATTTTATAACTTTTTTAAAAGGAGGAAAAATAAAATGTATGTGACCAACAGTATGTGAAGCTAGCTGAACATCCCTTGGTAACCTTTCCACTAGTATTTGTCTTGACTTTAGAAACTGAAGAAATTCAACACAACCCAGACCTTCCCTCCAGCCTCCTTAAGCAGGGAGCAATGCCCATGCTATACCTTTCTAGGTAATGAGACATAAGCAGAAGTCTGCTGGGATTTATCTGAGAAAAACATTCTTTCCTGATTAAAAAAGACAACTGTTTTTTGTCCTTCATCCACTGTTTGCCCACCCAATTCCAGCCTTGAATGGAGAATTTATGCCTAAACTGGAGCCCATGAACTACAGAGACAACTATGAATAGAAAGTCTAACAATCCTCATATCAGTTAGCTATTCAACGCACACCAGAAATGTCAAGATTTTTATACTGAAGTAAATTTCCATGGGTTTCAGACCCAACTGCCTAGAAAATCTGTTTTACAGCCCAAACTGTTTCTATTTATCCAATATGATATATAAAATCTCAATGTCATTGTGAGTCTAGTATCTTTGAGTCACTGTCTAAGAAATCTTTAAACAAATTTAATTTCAGCCTCCAAATTCTTGGATTACACAGTAACTTGATCACTTTTACCCTTAAATTTATTAGGAATAGGTCATTTGTTATTATTGCCTTAAAAAATCATAGAATAAAGTAAAAGTTTTCAACTGAAAATATTTGTGCTGTAATTAGATAGGATGAGCTCTCACAAAGATTTTGATGGTGAAAGAATAAATAAATCTCAAGCCAATGATTATTTTCCTTATAAACCACTTAGTTTTACATATTTAAAGAAATAGGCTTGGCAAAATGGCCATTGTGATATACAAACAAAGTCACTTGTATTTCTAAATTTAGGTTAATCTTTAATAAATCTTCAAATTTGAAATCAATAGCAAGCATGCTTTCTAAAAGAAACTTAGTAACTAATAAGCTATATTACTAGCATTTACACTGAAAATATTCCTCCAGGTTATATGTGTGTAGATGGGTTTTTGTTTTGTTTTTTAATCCTGGGTCATGTTACCAGATTAGTTAAGCTAACTTCAAGAATAAGATAACCAAGTTATTTTGTGACATCATAGATGAATCAAAAGCAGAAAAAGAATGTAAACCAAAGAAATGTCCTCATTTTTATACAGTCTCTTTGAACCTTATTAAAATTTAGAATGACTATTTTTATTTTAACAAGTTAAGAGAGATGCTGTCAGAATGGGGATAAGAGTAGGATCCTGTATCAAATGATGAATTTCTGAGTCCTGGTTCCTCTCCATTCTTTCTGTGGGAGAAGCAGCCAAGACCCCACCCACATTGCTGACTTACTGTTATTTTTTTAAGGTCATTCAGGCAAAGGGTTTCCAGTGGAATTCTCTCTAATATGAATCTATCTACGACCACATTGTTTGTCTTGGTGAAATCAAGGGTTTTGCTTCTTAATTAGAACATGTTCACTTTTTAAATTTTGTGCATCATAAAAGCAACATTTTGCTCTCCTTTTACACGTAGCACCCATGAGAATAACGAAATCCACAATCTCTGAAATGTTCAGAAGTTAGATCAGACATTCTTAAAAAAAAAATCTGAATTTAAAAACCTGTTGGTTCAGAATATATTTTTACTAATACTTTCTGGGAAACTATTTTATATTCCTCTGAAGTTTTTTGTTTCTGTTTTTTTTTTGTTTGTTTGTTTGTTTTGGTTTTGGTTTTGGTTTTGGTTTTATTTTTCTTCTCTCTGTATGAATGATCCTGGAAGACCATTTGTCAGTGCTGGGAGTTCAGCACTGAAAAGTGGTTTCTTAGGATGAAAATACATTCAAAAAAATAGAAGAAAACAGAGGTTTGGGGTGCATATTGAATGTATGCACTATGAAGTATTGTTTCAGTCAGCTTTTTCACGGCTGTGATCAAAGACCTGACAAGAACAATTTTAGAGGAGGAAAATTTTATTTTAGGGCTCACAGTTTCAGAGGTCTCAGTCCATAGATAGCCAGTTCCATTGCTCTGAGACCAAGGTGTAGCAAAAAAATCATGGTGGAAGACTGTGGTGGATAAAGTGGTTCAGGACATGATGATCAAAAAGCAAAAAGAAAGAGAGTTCTTCTTACAGACAAAATAGAAACCCCAAAGGCATACCCTCAAGGATTCACCTCCTCCAATCACACCCTATCTACCTACCTACAGTTACAAAGTTAATCCCATAAGGGAATTAGTTCACTATGTGGTTTAAGGTTCTCATAACCCAATCATTTCACCTCTAAACCTTCTTTCATTGCCTCACACATGAGCTTTTGGGATACACCTATCTAAACTGTAACAAGTTTTTAAAATATTTCATCATTGAAAATATAAGTTTTTTAAAAAAATAATTTTACAAGTTCAAATTTATGATCTTGTTCTTGTTCAGAATAAACTTCAGGGGCTGGGGAGATAGCTCAGTCGGTAGAGTGCTTGCCTCACAAGCATAAGGCCCTGGGTTCGATCCCCAGCACCCAAAAAAAAAAAAATTTCAGTTTAGCTGCCAAGATGCATGAAAATCATCTTTGACTCAACTACCATTTTCAACATTTCTCATGAAAACAAAACTAACACACACACACACACACACACACACTCAAAGCAGCACTTTTCAAAGGCAACAAAAGCAAAAATAGACCAATGAGTTAACTTGAAGCTTAAAAGCTTTTTCACTGCAAAAGCAACAATCAACATAGTAAAAAGATAACCTATGAAATGGGATAAAATATTTATAAACTATGTATCTAATAAGGGTCAATATTCAAAATACATAAGGAACCGAAACAACTCAATAGCAAGTAAAAAGATGACCCAATTAAAAATGGGATTATCAAAATATGTTCACAGATGTATGTATTTCAATAGATATTAGTAAGCTAAACTGATTATCACTGTAAAACAGAGTAGAAATTCTTTTAGGAATAATTGGATAAGGAAATGTAGTCCTGTGCCAGGAATGACATTTCGGTCAGAGGACCTCACATTTGATGGTTCCCTAAAATGACAATGGAGCTGAAAATTTTCTCTTGCCTGGTGATGTAGCAGTGGTCCTACCGTGGTAGCAAAAGGCTTATATTAGTGTTTGTGGTGATGTTTGTGTAAACAAACCTACTGGTAAATCATATGGAAGTATACAATTATTTGCTGTATATAATAATTGATAATAATAATAAATGACTGTTGCTGATTGTTTATGAGTTCACTATATTTTGGGTTTTATCATTTTAGAGTTTATTCCATCTACTTAAAAAAAAAACACACACACACATTTATTATAAAACAATATGCCTTGTTATGCTGGCAGCAGCCTCTTACCTGTCCTGTTTACCAGTCTCTTGATTGCATCAAGAGGTCATGTGGTGTGGTTGACCTATACCACCTAGGAGTGTGTGAGTGAACTCCATGATGTTTGCACAACAATGAAATTACATAATGTCACATTTCAGAACGTGTCCTGTCATTATGCAGTGCATGAGTGCATTTGATACTTTTGGTACAAGTAATTTCATACCAGTAAAAAATAAAACTCTTTCATGTTCTGTAAGTAGATTGTTGGAAATAGTCCCAAGAAACAAATAAATTTTAACAAATACTATTACTCTTTTTCCTAGAAAAGTCTTACTCTCATGCATTAAGTAAAAAGAATGTCCTCCTATGAAGGAAGAGTGGGAATGGGATGGATAAAAATTTAGATGACATTAAGTAAGAAAAATATTTTCAGTGCTTGTGTCAAATCTGGCGTTTTTCTTCACACTAGCCACTGGGATAAACTGGGAAATAGAATCAGGTGGAGGGAAAAACATTTTAAGTATATAGTATCTTAAATTTGAAGTATCCTGATTAGGAAGACTATAGATTTGAAATAAGTCTGAGAACTCTGAAGAAGAGTTGCCCTTTATTTAACGTATGAGAAATGAAACAGCATCAGGTGAAATGGACTTCGCTCTGTTTGCAAACTTTATTAGAAATAGACTGTTTCTAGGGAGCTAAAGCATTTTAACTGGTGCCAAGAGTGCAGAAGGGAAGGGTCTTTGTATTTTGAAAGAATAATGAAACCAGAGAGTTGCAGCCAAATTTTGAAGAGGAATCCAAATGCTGTTTGGGGAAAAGATGACTGAATTACCAGTGGCTGTTTGTCACCTCCCAAAGCTCTGCTGCAGAAAGACAGTGCTGAATAGCTTTCATAATTTTTTTTTTTTTTTTTTTTTTTTTTTTAATCCCTAGACTTTCTTTCAAATCAAGTCAAGCAGAATACAGTTAAAGGCTAAAGGCTTAATTTTCACTGAAATCTTCTGTGTGAAATTAGATCTTCAGAATCCAACTTTTCCCAGCCGTCTTTTTTGTTTTGTTTTGTTTTAAACAGTAAGTAATCAGTGTTTAATTACTTGACTTTTACATGATACAACCTTTGAGACTGCACTTTCTTACTAAGGCTTTGAGGTGTATTGTTCAGAATGTGCCATGACCCTGAATGTCTTGTTAACACTGACAATGCTAAGACCAGACATGGAGAAAGTGGACAGGCTCTTGGGGTATACCACTGCACACACTTCTATAAAAGCCTTAGGTTATGAAATCCTTCAGATGATCAGACACAGCTAGGAATGGAAACAGAGTTCTATGCCTACATTTTACTTATGATTTCAGTTTCATTACTACTGACGAGAACTTGAGGCCTTCAGATTAAACACATTTTTTTATGACTAGAAAACAGAAGCGTTGACAGAAGTTCTTTTATTCTGTGAGTACTATGTATGTAATTCAGAATTAAAACCTGTTCTTTAGCAGTTGGTTTATTTACAATCTATATGTGTATAAACAGTTCTGAATAGCTTTTATAATCTTTTATTCTTGGCCTTTTCTTTCACATCAAGTCAAGCAGAATATAGTTAATGGCTAAAACCTTATTTTCATTGAAATATTCAGTGAATGTTCATAGTATATTCTCTCTTTAAAGTTTCACAGATATAAGAGGAAAACTTTAAACTGGCCCAAGTTAATACTTATACTACTTTTAACAAAAATTTATTTACAGGTTCTACCTATGTTAAAAAAAAAAAATCACAAAAGTAATGAACAATCTATTTCTTACTTTTTTTATTGAACTACCAAGGCATCAATTAAACAAATGTATGGAATGAAATTATAGAGCACTGTATCTAGACTATCAAGGAATTAAAGATGTTAGCGTAATTCATGAGAAAATGAAAAAAGATACATTCTACCCAACCCACTCCAAAGATGAAGAAGAGGAGGAGAAGGAGGAAGAAAAGAAGAAGTTAGATTCATTGTTACCTTAGTCTGTGATGCTAACAAAAATAGCCTAGACTGGGTAATTTCTTAATAACAGAAGTTTATTTCTCACAGCTCTGAAGTGTAGGAAGTAGAGTAATGTGCCAGCAGTTTTGGTGTCTAGTGAAGATCTGATGCTCATAGATGGTACCATTCAGTTCTTTTCACATGGTGAGGGACAAAGAGCAAAAGGGATGAATCCTGGTCCTCCATGGCAGAAGAGCAAGTGAGAGCAAACCCACCCTCTCAAGCCATTTCATAAAGGTCTTAATCCCATCCATGAGGACACTGGCCTCATGACTTACCTCTTAAAGGGTACCACCTGTTAATAATATCACATTGGCAAATAAGATGCAACAAACGAATTTTGGGAGAAACATTGAGGCCATAGCAATTGCATAAATGTAGACATATATGCATAATAAAAGATTAAATCAAAACTTAAACACTAAACATCTCAGAAATGAATATTTTGACTTGGCAAGTGCCTTGTAAATATGAAATTATTGATTACTTGTTTTAATCTTTCAAGTTTATTTACTTTTTATTATACTATGACCTATACCTATTGTTTTCCAAACAATTTTTTTTGATGTCTAGTGAAACACAGTAGCAACACGGCTTACCATTTGAAGCATCTCTTGTAACTTTCTGTAAACAGACAGAAATTTAATAAGCAATATTTTAAGAATGCTCTTCTAAATATCTATATTTGTGTTTCTTAAATCAAATCTTTCTACAGTATGTCCACTAAGAAAACCTTACCTTGATATGTCCTTTATTCTGCAGTTGCAACTAATCTGTAAACTCCAAGTTGGGAAGTCATGTTTTTTGTTCACAGTTCCATCCTCAACAACTGGGACAGTACATATAATGTATGTAATGTACATATAATGTATGTAATGTATGTATGCTTTGTACATACATTGAATAAAATAATAGTGACTTAATAGGGATTAACCACTTTCATAGTGGACAATGCTGCTAATTTTCTTCATATCCTTCATCTATACCTACAAAGAAAATCTATATGCATTATTTATATATGGTTGTTTTCATGATATTATTTCATTTTTTTCTTTTTTTATTTAATGCAATGACAATGCATTACTTTGTCAACCAAAAATATAATAAACATGATCCAAATTACTGCTAAAACTATTTACATAGGAAAAATATTCCAGAAAAAAAATGTTCATTTTGATCCACACTAAGAGAGGTCTATATGGATTGAGAAATTTAAAAAATAAAAAAAAAAAAGATACAAATCAGGCATCTATTCTTAACTAAACACAAGGGTTGGGCCATTCACATTCCAGTTTTTAGTATACTTTTGGCAGGACAAAAACCACTACCATAATGGCTATTTCTCATTGTAGCTGTGAGGTGACAGGATCTAGAACTAAACTTGATGAGATTAAGATGGCAAAGAGGGAGGAAGACAAAGGAAAAGGGGATTAGCCTCTTCAAAGAAAAGGAAGGGAGGTGGGGGAGGAAGAGGATAACCAGACACCCAGGCCCATCCGAAGCCTTCCTTTTCCCTTCCAGCTATAAATTGTGTGAATATCTAAACTATCTCCATAGTTTTGTTTTATGTTGTTTTGTTTGTTTACTTTTTAAATACAACTGCTGATGCTTTTTATAGAAGCCAAGTTAGCTTTTTTACATCTTATTTACTATTACATATGCCATATGAGAGGGCTATTTTCTCCATTTTGAAGATAAGGAAGTTGAGATTTGCAAGTTACCTGAATTCCCCAAATTCACAAAAAACTAGAGGAGGCTCAGATAGAATTTAAACTCTAATAAGTTTATGTATATATGACTTTTAAAATCTTAAAACAGTTTATATTTTCACTTAAAAAACTCCTTACTGTCTGGGCATGCCTGTAATCCCAGAGGCTGTAGAGACAGAGGCAGGAGGATGGCAAGTTTGAAGCCAGCCTCAGCAATTTAGCAAGGACCTAAGCAATTTAGCAAGACCCTTCTCAAATACAAAAAAAGCTGGGGATGTTGTTCAGTGGTTAAGGCTCTCTGGGCTCAATCCCTGGTACACACACACACACACACACACATACACACACAGAGAGAGAGAGAGAGAGAGAGAGAGAGAGAGAGGAGAAGTCCTTGCTGCTCTAAAGGATAAGACCAAATTTTCAAAAATATATATTTGAGGAGATAATATGAACAATAGCAAAACGCTTAGTTTAAAACCATAGTTTTTTTCAAGTTATAGTGTAGACAATTGCTTGATTTCAGTACAGGAAATGAATGTTGTTGGTAATAATCTCAACTAGAATAAGAAACAATATTTTTTGACTTCACTCATTTCACATGTGGAAATTCTCTTTCCATTAAAAAATTCTTTTTAATTTATATCAAGAGGAGACTCTAGATTATTCCATCATTGTTGATTTTGAAATATAAGCAAAATTAGGAATTAATGAGGAATACAATCTAATTTTTTATTCAGTTTGTCAGTTTTATTAAATTCATATCAAATGTATTGTTTTTCATTACTTGGAAAAACTTTTATTTTCTTTGCCTTCTGCTTTCCATACCCAAAATATTTTTGGCTGCCTGGTTTATCTGTACCTGATAGATAGACGCAGAAAAATATATTCTAATTGCTGTTTAACAAAGCCATGAATACAATACCATTTAGCCAATAAAATATTCTAAATTATTGGGCAATTCTCCCATACCTTAAAAGTTATTTTTGTTTAATTATAGTCATATTTAAATTAATGTAAATTATTTTCCCTATAATAATATAAAGTTTATGCTCTTCTATTATCTGCAGTGATTTTGTAGCTATCTCATTTGGTAGATCACAAATTTGGAAAATTGCCATTTTCTCTGGAAAGAATTCCTAGACTTTTTTTTTTTTTTTTTTTCATTTTTCAAACAAACAAATACAACTGTCTGATCTATTTTCTTGGTTTAGTCTAGGTTGAAGCTTGAAATAACTTGGAAGTAAACAAGTGACCTAATTATGTCCACAGTGGAGGTATTTAACAAACAGCGTATGAAGTCTGCCTGACTATAAGATAGAAGCACTCAGCTGTGTTGTCATGCTCATGTAGAAGCCATTGTGGTGACAGCATATTACATTAACTGTCTGCCTAGCACTAATGGATCCTTACCTCACTGAAAGTCAGATTTGGTGACAGGGGTTACGCAATGTGGAAAGGAAATTAAAGCATTCAGAAAATCTCCTTAATTTGCATTTCTTTTCTTGAGAATAGATAGATTTGGGCTGTTTTTGTTTTTGGTGGTGGTGGTGGTGGTGTTGGTGATTTTGGTTTTGTTTTTTTTTTTTGTCTGTTTCTTTTTTGATTTTTGGTTTTTGTTCTTTTGCAGGCTATATGAGATTTCTCCTAGGGGTGGGGAGAGCATGCCTGGGGATATAGAAAAAGAGGGTATATATTTACATTAGGAACAAGAAAAGGGAATAGATAATCTTTCCTTTTCAAAGCTATAATAGAGGAATAGATATGTATCAATGACTTGAGGTGCCCCACCTGAATGACCAGAAATAAAAGTTACCTGTATCTTTGGGCTGCCAGGCTATGATAAACTATAAAAGGTTTCTGTTCAAAGATGATTTAATACCAGTAGCAGGGAAAGAAGTCAGCAGGGCATATGCTTTGGAGACTAATATTCTTCATATCTAAAATGCAGCTTTGGTTAAGGACTCCAAAAGAGACTTTTAGAGATTGGGAACCTGCGTGTTTTTGCAATGGAATTTGACAAGCGTGGCATTTCTTGCATTTCAAGCATGCCAGGTAGCATTCATCAGAGAATCCTGGTTGCTTGTGGTTTTCACTAAATTATGTTATTTTGGAAATACACAGTTGTTTTCAAGTTTTCCTTTGGAATATATTTTGAAGTGTTTGTATGTTTGTGTGCACATGCATGTACGTTGAGAAAAAGGGCGGGAAGCAGTAAAGCCTTTCTCTTTTTTTTCCCAAACCGGCTTTTAAAAGTTATTAAAATGTCCTTAAATTCTCAATTCCTTTTACTAAGGTCTGAATATATGTCACATAAATGAAAGTTTTTAGCTCCTCAGTGTGAATTTCCCAAATTCTTTCTTAAAGAATATTATTTTAATCTTTCAACTTTCCTTCTACCTTGATAGGACATTTGAACTCAGAGCAGCTCAGTTTTAATAGCTATTGGCATTCATTTCAATCTATAGATTTCTAGTATTATTAAAATCTTATACTTAATGTATGTATGTATGTGTGTATGCAATACCAATCTTAATTCAATGTGAAAATAACTTTTCCTAATTAGATAAAGAAAAAAATACATTTTATCAATAATTTTGCTTGGGTGGGATAAAAGAAAGATGTGTTCGATCAAAGAGGTCTTTTTAAATAAGTTCTTTAAGTAGAATAAAAACATTAATTTGGTCTCAATTGGATATATGTAAAGATAAAATAATTTCCCATACGGTTGGTACAAATGCAGATATCACTATCTTCTAAAATATTGAAATAAAAAATAATTATTTTATGCCTACATAATACAATGGTACAGTATGCTAGAGGGAGATATAAAGATGAATGTGAAAGCTGAACCAAAAAAAATCTTTTCCCTGAAAAATTGATAATCTACAAGGAAATATTTTTCAAATGGAAATGTGAATAGACAATGATATTAAAGGCAATTTTTAAAAGGTATTTCTTAGCCCAGTATTTTTATATCTTTGCCTTTTTTCCGTAAATGAAAAATATATAATTTGCCGGACATACATGAGATAAAATGCTCTGTTGAAATATCTATTAACAATTGTCCGCACCTATTTATCTATTTATATTGTCTATTTGCCAGCAAAAAAAAAAAAAAAAAATTGTCTTAAAAATCTCTCTTGGCCATGGGTTAAAAAAATGTATGATTCAGAAATAATTTAGCACAGCATTATATTGACTCTATCATGTTCAAACATGAAACAATGTCATTCTAATTATAAGTCACTTTGTCCTTCATAAAGTATGTCATGTCATTTAGTCGGTCAGCCTTCTTTATATAAGCTGTGTGCATCAAATGATCAACATTCACCCCTGGATTCTTTTGTTTCTAGTGTGAGTTAACTAGAGGTTCTTTAGCCTGTTAGAAAGGTACACAACCCCCCTTAACTTTAGTAAAAGCACTAACTCCCTCAGAGAGGTTTTTGGTATGAATTAAGTAAGTGAATCTGTATAATGAGTTAGTTTTCTAGGCATAGTAAACACTAAAATTATTAACTGTCTTATTAGAAGGTATTGGTATTTACAAGTTGTAAATAAATACTACCATCTGAATTAAGTTTGTTTTTGAAAATTCCTATTATTCATGCTTAGTAGTTGAAATACAATCGATTACATCCTGTATGCCTTATTTAACATGGCTATTCTACATGTACATAGAATAAAAATAATGATTTCTTGGTGATTATTATAATATGTACATTAATGAATTATAAGAAAAGGCTCAAGTGTTAAAGGGTTCCCTAATTTTTGTATCATTTCCCATTCATTTCTCCTGCTTATTTTTCTCTCGTTAATTTTGGAAAGAAGAGTCAATGGTTTTAGCATCTCTCTCTCTGTCCATCTATTATTTATCAGTTCATATCTGGAGTGCCAATTGCACCGATATTCTATCTAATGCACATTGCAAACTTCAGAGAAGCAGACCTGAAGAGTGAACTAGCAGAAGGTCTTGATTTAGCAGATCCAAAGGGAAAGAATTTTCAGGCATGAGGGGCTTTGTTGTCTAGTGAGATAACAGAACAAAGAAAACATAGGTAAGCCAGGAGAGTTCTGAGAAATAGAAAGAAAATAAGACACTTAAGTAATGTTGTCAAATATCTGAAGGTAGAAAAACATTGTCACCTCTACAAACCAGGTAGTTTCCCAAAGAAGTTGCTCCCAATCAAATCTGTATGTGCTTTAAAGTCTTCTTTCAAAGAAATGCTTTACATTAGAGGAGGAATTTTAAACAATATATTTAGAAAACATGTATTTTGGAAGTCTCACATTTGAGGGATTTCATATAGATTCCTTTTAATTAAATATTGTCTCTAGGTAGATATAGGTACTTTGGATTAATAGAAGTATTTTAAGACAAAAATGTAACCCTTATAAAATTAGCTTTAATAAATACTTTACTACTGTTGATTAAATCATTGACAAAAATTTTGTGAGTTAGTTAGTTACTGTAAGTAACAAGTGAAAGAACTCCAGGTATCTGAGGTTCATGGAACTGCAGTAACTGGACAGAAGGTCACTGTTAAACTATGAACCAGAGGCAAGATTCAAGTGCAGATCTTGGGAGATAAGCAAAGAATGCATTACAGTGAAACTAAAGGGTGTGTGTGTGTGCAAGGTGGAGAGAGAGGGAGGCCAAGGAAGATCCAAACAGGCAGACAGACATGACCTGGTAAGGAGGAAGGTGGTGAACTTTTGAACCCAGCTGGTATACAGAGGATACAATAATACCAACCCTCCCGACTCCACAGGTAATACAATCACAGTTCTCAGGGTAAACAGAGTCTAATCCCACCAATGTGTACTTCAAATAAGAACTTTGTTTCATTGGTATTAGCTCTTTATTTTTTCAGTTGTTTCTAAGTTGTTTAAATATTTGTTACCATCAGTTTTCTCTGGACTTTTATGTTCTTGAAGATAAAAGACCAATAGTTTAATTTTCAATGAAAAACACCTACTAATAAGCCAGGAGTATAGTGTTACCTAATATATGTTTTTTAATTACAATGGTATTTTCTGCTTCTATTTTCCACATGTAAATAAATGCTTAATTATTTATTTTAATGTTAATTGAATAATTTTGTATGATATAAAATTAAATAAAATAATTCATTTCAGAGATTTTAAAAAATTACTTTGTTTTGCCCTTTACTTCATAGGACAAAGCTAAGAGAAGAGAAAAGCAAACTTGGAATTTTGTTCTTCTAACAGTCCTTCTATCTAGTGGTATTTGTATGTTTATTGTATTCTATCATTTTTGGAATTTTAGTACCACTCTAATCTGGCAACTTGTATCAAAAAGTAAATGGTAATTTCAAAGAAACTAAATTAAAGAAAATCTATTTTTCATGTTTTTTTTTTTTTAAACATTACTAAGGTGGGAAAGAAAACATATACTTTGGAAGAGAGTAATAAAACCAGCTAAAATTATCAACGTTTGCCAATTGCTACCAATTCACCAGCATTTACTGTTGATTATTCAGTTTTTCCACCCTATATGTCTTCCCATTTTACAAATGAGAAAACAAAAAGAGGCAAAAAGAAGTCTTTTGTTCAAGATGACACATCTAGCAATTGTCAAAGATACAAGCTTTGTATGATGCAGGTGACTCCACAATCTTCAATTCCTTTGTGGTTTAAGCAAATAAAAATTATATGTCTGACTCAGTATCCTTGGTTTTCTGTTTAAATTAATTGAAAATAAAAAATAATGTGTGAAACTGTGATGAAGTCAATTCAAGGATTTCTCTATGATGATTGGCACTCATTTTTGTCACACAATGACAGATTTATATATATTTATAGAATTTTATTGAAAGCACAGTGTGCGTTACAAAGTTGAAAATGGTTACTTAGAGTTGAAACAAAGATGAGTTGTTGTGGAAGACATTAGGCTCTATATAGCTCAGAACTATTAAAATTTAATGCATTGGTAACCCCATAATAAATAAATTTTGTATTATACATTAAAATTTTGAGAAATCACTTTTGAACAATATTATAAAACATATTTATGCTTCTAGAACATTGGGTATATTAGTTATGAAGCATACACACCAATTGAAGCAATTCATGAAAGCATTTTAGTTACATTTCTGGAAAGTATACAGCCATACACACACACACACACACACACACACACACACACACCTATTATTTCATATTACATAATATGTAGTACTATTTATAATAAAAATAAATGTATGGATATTTTATGTAATATTTTATTATTACATAGTAACATATTTTATATATTTTAAATATAAAATAAATGAATGCAACATAAAATACATAGTACATTTTGTTAAATATAAATTGCTTTATTCCTTTTCATGTATATGTGATAAATGTGTGTCATAAGTCAATGTCATATATAATGGATGTAAGAAATTTTATTATGCATTATTAGTTTTTAATTAAAATAAATAGGTGTCCAGCATTTTTACTAGCAGCATTTGTTATATCCAAATATCTGAATATTTTAAGACATTCTAAAAACCAGTCAAATGCATTTAGTATTTTCCTCAGTTTGGTGGGAGAAGGGAATGATTTTGAAAACACTTCAAATTTAATTCTTGCAGAATTACTTTTGGTAATTCTTTTGTTACTATTAGTTTACAGAATTAACTTGAGTTTGTTCAACTAATACCTAATCTTCAAAAAATGTTATAACTTCTTTTGATTTCCATTTAACTGCTTAATTTAGTGATCTTTACTGGTGAATTACAAAGCTTGGGTTACATCATAAGCAAAGTTTTTGATTTTGAATTCTACTAAGCACAATACATAGTTTTCTCATTTCAAATAAATAAAATAGAAAATAAAAGTTGAATAAACATCTCTTTTTTGCAAAATTACAGGTGGTATAAAAAATTTTTATCATGTAAATTTTATTCTAACATCCTAGTATCTAGCACAGTGCATCCTCATTTGTAGTAAAAATATGATAAATGTTATGAATAAATAATTTTATGTGAACATTAATTACAACACATACAAAGAAAAATCTGTAAATAGAATCTCACTTTTTCTTCTAATATAATTCTAGCATGATTTGCAAAAGGCAAAATTTTAAAAATGAATTAAGCAAAAGAAAGTTTCATAATAAGCTTCACCTTTAAAATCTTCTAAAATAATAATAAAGCAATTACAAAAGAATGTTAAATGTTTCAAGAAGTTCAGACCCTTTGTAGCTAGCTACGCTTAAACCAAAGTACTTCCCATGAAAGATATCAAAGAATAATTCCCAAGCCAATCACTACCTAGGAAAGGGAAAATAATAATTAAGGAATATATTCCATTATCACACATGTTTTTTTCTTAACCATAAAATATTCACTAATACTTTATTGTGTGTAATATTTTCTCCAAAAAAGTCAAAATTCAAGTCTGCATCTTCAGAAACTCTTCTTTTATTCCATACTAAAACTCAGTATGCATTTTGAGTTAATATATCCCTAAAGTCAAGTCTCTGCCACCGTCAGAAATTTGTAACCTGAACGTCTACATCAGTACATGTCCCATTGCTACTTAAGATACCATTCTTTCAATTGCAGAAGACGTGAAAGCCAGGAGTAATTATTTAGGTTTCTTGTTAAGCCTTTGACTTAATCCAGACATTATGTACTATTGAAAAAGGGGTTGGTGTTTTGAATCAGGAAAATTAATATATTTAAATAGAATTCTGTTTGTACAGCATTACAGAGTTTATTCCCCTCAGTTTATTTTTCTTGGCAAATGTATTCTCTTTGTATATTTTAGAATAAATTATAACATTTTCTATATAATAAATCCTATATTTAAATTTTGCCCATCTCATATTTTACAAATTCCATCTATAAATTTCAAATTACAAACCCACAAATTACCATAAGAAATACGGGTTGCTAATTAATGGATAAATTAAAAGTTCTTTTTTACTCTTAACAGTAGGCACTGGTTTTGCCTCAGGTCCCCTTTTCTTGTATTGTTTCACAAAAATAATATTTTATGTTCTTTCTTTGAGTATCTTAGAAAACATAATCTTGTAGTCAGACAATATATTATACTGATTTTAAAAACCCGAAATTTGATACCTCATGAATTTTTGTAAGTTTGATAAATAACTCTTATTTAGCACTTTTTACATGGCTTCGCACTACATTTCAAAAGTAAACATAATGATAATTTTATGTTATAATTATTAAACTGTATGCTACTTCTTCCAAGAAAAGTAAAATGACAAAAATACTCTAACATCTTATTTAAAATCACCCACCATACTGTAGCAGTGGCATATTGTCCTTGACATTTGATGGATGATTTATGTTTTTAAACAAAAGAGCCGGTCAATCAACATAAAGAAAGAACATAAGAACATTGCTTTTCAGAATAAAAAGTAATCAAGGTGATCCTTTTACAGTCACATTTCTGCAATCATAGGGTATTTATGAATCTAAATATCTATGCTTGTATCTGTCCCACTACTGAATAGATATCACTCAGATCCCATTACTAAATAGGATTTCTAATTATAAAATATATAAAATTAGGAAAGTTTACTAAATTTTCATGTTGAGTCTTTAATTTAATCCATATACTAGATTGATAATTTTTTTGCTCTTGCCTTAATAAATTCAAATATCAATACTTTCCCATGCCATTACTTTTTAGAAATTATTAAGATCATTTTCTGAAAAATTTTGTACTGCTGAATATCAAAAATCTTAGAGAAAAAGAGTGCATGCAAGTCTACCTCTCTGACTATTCAATAGGTCTTAGTAGTTTGAGTTTAAACAAGACATAAACTAAAACAATCTGAAACTTTGAAGGGCTACTCATACTAAGTATTGTTTACCCTAATAATTTAGCATTCCTTTTATCTTATTCTTTTAACCCTAATTTTATTTGTAGTTATTTATACCAGTCATTGAAGCATTGATTCTTTCATTTCTTCTGATATATGTTAAAAACCAATGAACCAAAATCCACAAAAGTGTTTAATCAACAATGGCAATGAAAATCCTTCTGAGCATACCTTAAAAGCTCCAACTTTACATTTGGTCCTTTATAGCCTCATTATCAAAATATTCAAAATATCAAAATATCAAAAATATTCTCACACCCAGAGAGGTAGAATTCATGCTCTCTCTTCCTCTGGATTCAGTTATCTCTATAGAAGACTGTTCCAGAACGCTGGCTTCCAATTGGTTTACATGGCCTTTCACAAATGGTCTCAGTTGTCATTCATGCCACCTTCACACTTCAACAAACTTTTCTGAGGTATGACTTTAAAATGTACTGATGCTGCTACTAAAATAAGTTTAAAATGTTAACTTAAAAGTGCACATTTATGAAAGCCAGTTTATATGATTTCTTTAGCCTTCTCATAAAGTGTCCTCAACTTCTTGTACCATGCTTTTCAAAATCTCTAAGTTTTTGTTTTATAAAAGCATTTTTCCCCAAAGAATCAATTTAACTCTTTGAAAATATAGTTATTCAAAAACATATCACTTCTGGGCTGGGGAGATAGCTCAGTTGGTAGAGTGCTTGCCTTATAAACACAAGGCCCTGGGTTCAAATCTCCAGCACCACAAATTAAAAAAAAAAAAAAAGAAAAACATATCACTTCCATAACATAGTCTTTTAATAACTTTGGTCTTAGACAAGACAAAGTATTTTCAGAATCAAAGCTTGATAGCATGACCTGGAAGTACTCAGTGGTTTAGATTTTGCTTCAGGTTCATTTCTCAGATTTCATCTACAACTATACTCTGCTTGTGTCTGGAAGGGTGGCAGTTGCCTCCTAGCCTTCTGTATTTGAGAATGCTATTTCCTCTGCTTGGGACAGGACCAGTCTCTCCCACGGCTCACTCCAATATACTCAGCATATACTGATAAAATACTTCACCACAAAGATGTCACTGACCTTAAAACAAATGTGTTTCGTTCCCTCTGGCAGTGCCAAAATAGAGCTGTTTAAGGACTTCCATGTAACCATCAACTAGGTCTCCAGTTACCTACTGCCATTGTTAATATCATGACTTTCACCACACTCTAATTACATTGTTTATAAATTCTATCACCCCTGCACCCTTAACTTTGATATTCTGTGATATTAATTCCAATGGCCTAATCAGCACTGTATCTGGCACAAGGCAAGATCTTTATGGTTTATGAATTCAGAGTCTTCCATTCTCAATAGAAACAGCCTATCAAATATATTGTTGCCATAATTAGCATTGAGATAGGAGGTAAGCAGTCTAAAAAAATGTGCCGTTTTATTTCGTTTTGTACGGGGAGGTTATACCAGAAATTGAACCCACAGGCACTTCTTCACTAAGCCACATTCCCAGTCCTTTTCATTTTTTATTTTGAGACAGGTTCTCACTAAGTTACTTAGAGCCTCACTAAGTGGCTGAGGCTGGTTTTGAACTTGTGACCCTCCTGCCTCAGCCTCCTGAATCACTGGGTGAAAAATGTGTTTTTTATTTTAACTTTTTAAGATTGCTTATTAAACACATATCTAAAATAATTGGAGTCTTCTACCGAGCATGGTAGTGCATGCTTATAATTGCAGCAACTCCAGAGGTTAGGGCAAGTTCAAGGCCAGCCCCAGCAGTTTAATGGGGCCCTAAGCAACTTAGACCCTATCAAATAAAAAAATAGAAAAGACTGAGGATGTGGCTCAGTGGTAAAGTGCCCATGGGTTAAATCCATAGTACCAAGAATAATAAAATAACTAGAATCTGTGAATCAGGAAAGATAGCAATATGTGAAGGACGTCCCTAATATAGATACCTTGGATGACCACAAAAATTAGGTCTGAGTTTCTTGATAACCACAGCACATGTTCCATATGATATATAATTCTAATGATTAGAAAGGAAGATTTCAGTGCTTCAAGAAAGACAACTTGAAAAATGTCCTAAACCATAAATGTGATTTAGCTCACAGATTATACAGAGGATATTTGAAAATATTATTAACAGTATTTTCAAAAATATGTAATGCTTTATTACCTACCAATAAATGTCATTTATTTGAAGTATATCATATATATCTCTATCTGCATAATACAGTTTCTTTTGTAATAGGAATATGGAGAGATGCATAAAAACATAAATTATAATTTTATATAAATTAAGGGATATATATTTATGTAAGCACATAGGCTATTCTGTGTGATTTTTAATAGTATTGGACAGTTTCATAAGCCATATAGCTTAGATTTTGATCTCTCTGATCCACTTGTCTCTAAGAGTCACTCTAATTACCTAAGACTGATAATTGGCATTCAAAAAGGTAGCAGAATGCACCTGCCACTCTGACCACTACCGACCCTCACCATGAATTAACTAAAGGTCCATGTCAGGCGGCTAATTGAATGAAACTGTACACTTGTAAGTGGTAATGGTTATGATTAGTGTGTAACATACCACATAACAGCAGTGATGTAATCTGGTTCTCAGTGGACCTCAAACTGAAGTCTAAGGAGTCATAAAGAGAATAAATGACAATACGAAAACTTTAAAAGGACAGACAGAGAGTTCCCTTGCTTCTGTCTCCAAATGGAGAAATATTCAACTGGATTTGAAAGGTTGGTGTGTGATAGGCTGCACCCTTGTACTTGATAGACTTGATAGCTTGTTAAGGTAGATAGGCCTGTCAGCGCTCCTTTCATTTAGGTCCGAGGAGTTATTCTTCATTTGTAGCAGGGAGTGAGGAGTCAAATTGGAACTGCTGACTGCTGCGTTTCTTAGCAGCTGGGGCACTCCAGTTTCAATGAAGTGCATGCTGAGCATGGCATGCCTATGTGGAGTGGCTTACCAGTTACTTTTTTGTTATATGTTTTCAGAACCATTACAGTAATGAGATTAGTGATGCACAAGCTGATCATGCTTTCTTTACACATTACACTTTATATACAAGTGACAAATATGAAGTGAGCGGCCAGAAAATGTCATTTGGTGAGAAAACATGATGTGTGGGTGTTCTGGCTAAGCACACACTGTGTGCAGGATGGAGGAGCCTTTGTGGATGAGATGAATCCTGCTGGGCTCTCAGCCCCAGTACTCTGGGATTTAAAAAAAAGCAAACTTGTCCTGTGTGAAATGTGCTCCTGACTCCAGAGTTTATCCCATGCTTGTTAGATATGACATCTTGTAAATATCCTCCGCAGGACATGTTGCTGAACTTCTAAATGAGAAAAATGAAGCCTTTCATAGCAAATGTATCAGTCCAGTGATCAGCTTACTCATGAGCAGAAACTGAACATGTGTCCAGAAATGCAAAGTGAGATTTCAGAATGTGCTGTCAAGTTGAGAATATTCTAAATGTGGCTGGTGCTCCTGTGATTCAACAGCATCCTGTGGTGTGTAAATGGGTTGCACTTCTGGTATTCCTTTCCACAGATTCATATATTTACTGTGTAAATAATACTTGAAGTTAATGGTGACTAAGAAACTACTTAATGGAACTCAAGAGCAAATCTGAGAAATGGCATCGGTCGACCAATAGAGCTATTAGGATGGTCACAGATTTGCATCACAGATGCTACATTAACCTTGCAAGTGCATCAACTCATTCTATAAAGCCTGGCGTGTTTATGCTGTACCCTGTCAGTAGGTTTGCAAGCTGTCTGCAATAAAACCAAAGTCATGGTATGAGACTATTGAGGGCACAGCATATGTCTACTATGTGTAACCAGCATGAAAGGTAGATGGGATGTTCTATTTCTTTGGTAGATACAATAGTTAAGACACAGAAATACGTTTTCAGTTTGATTAGTGATATTGATGAACAAAAACATTCAAGCTCCTAAATTACAAGATTCGCAATGTGAGTAATAAGCAAAAACTGGAAGAGAACATTATGATTAAGGAAAATACTGTGTGGTCAATGGTAATCTCATTAACGCACAAAGTTGAACTTTGTTTTCAATATACAAGTTTGAATTCATATTAAATGTTTTTGAATTTAATAACTGGCAGCCAATTCAAACTATAGATTTATCTAGTATCTGTACTGTTTTTTTTTAAAAGAAAGGAAAGGAAAGGTCATGGCCTGAAAGTCATTTAAAAAATCTTGCTTGAAAATGGCTTCCTGGAATTTTTACTTGGTATTATAATTATTGATTCCAACCCAATGAACTAAGCAGCTTTTAAAATAAGAGCATCTGTATTTCTTTAGTTAGGGTATTAGGATAAGGTTTATAGTGAAAATTGTGTGTATACAAAATTTCTTTTCAAAAATAAAGTTTTTTAAAAAATTATCCATTACAAATTTGCTCAAAAATAAAGTTAAAAAGAAAATATTTTAATCAGTACTTTACATACTATAATTTGCAAATTTTACAAAATTTTTTTAAATCAGAATTTATTTGTAGGAATATGCTCAATATAATTTACATTGATTTCACCTCATTATATTTTACGTTGTTCTAAATTCATGTAACAGCTCTATATTCTAGAATATGCATGAGTGTGTGCATACTGATAAATATGTAATGTTGTTTGTCTTTAAGATAAAATTTGTACACAATAAATGCAAACCAAAATTGAAATACTACAACCATATTTCAAAAATTGTTAGTTTTGGTGTTATAGTACATATTGGTCATCTACCAAACAGACCATGGAGAGTCAATCTGACTATCTTGGCTTCTTAGAAGTTATTCAAAGCTTTAAAATATGTGTAATATTTTTAGATTAATATGAAGTAGACCAACCTAGATGTTTGGCCAGAAAATATCATATTAACCACCTTTGACTAACTCTTTTATATTACCTTTCAAATTCATGACCCACAAATGCCGTTTAAAAATTGCCAAAATTTATTTATTATTGCATTTGATACATGAAATTTAGCATCCTTTTAAGTTTCAACTATCATAAAACACCTACAGAAAGTCAATATATATTCAAATCTGAAATTTAATTTAATTTTTAACTCTGCTTTACTTAAGGATTTCAGAAACCTATATATGTATTCTTGGATAATATTCATGCTTATTGAGCAGCAATGTATCTTGTATAGACTGGTACATTAAGAATGAATGAATTGCCTGCTATACATCCTAATTTGCTTATTTCTCAGTATTTTGTTACATTCTTAACAGTTTTGATGAATGAGAGAAATGCTTCTGTAAAAGCTCACAAGAAAGGGTTTTTAAGATGAGTGGAGTAGGGGTAGGAAATATTAAAAATCCAAAAGAATTTTTTAAAACAAAGCACAGTATTATAAAGTTGCTACAACTTTAAGTCACATAAGTTAAAGAAGAAAGAAACCCAATTTTTGAAAGGTAGGGCTAAGGTCAGTATCAAATCTAATAGGGTAAGAAAACAGTAAATACCACGAAATTTGAAAACCTCCCTATTCAAATCCACTTATCTTCTTATACCTACTCTATTTCCTTCAGAGGATTAATTCAAATTTAAGATCCATCAAGAGAGTAAATTTTATTTTAAAGAAAGAAGAGTAAAGCCTTCTCTTTTGGAAAGATTGCTTCCAGGAAAATATTTTACTTCTGAAAAAAAAATCTGATAGAACTAACTGGTATATTATTATAAATAATATTGCATCACATTAGAATGATTTTTAAAGTCCTATCAGAGCTTTAGGAATATACTGTCATAATCTGGACAGAAATCATTTTTAAAATCCCCTTCATCTTTAAATTTGAAAACTTTTTAGAAAGTTAAGTGGGTAAAAAATAATTTGATCTTAATTAGCAAAATTTTTGTATATTCACAGGTGCTTGTATTAGTAATTTAATTTTGCCAGCGTTCCAGACATTAGCATCAGACTTTCTTTAGAACACATGAATATAAAACATTTAAAAAACATGAGGAAGCCACACTCACAAAAAAAAATCCTCTTAGTTATTACCATGCACCTAATACAAAAAAAAAAAAAAAAAATTGGACCACAATAACAATATAGGGCCAGGTGGATCACAGTCATCTTCATGGGGAGGAGAGTGGTACTGATGCACATTCGTGACCTAAAGATTAAATGAGGTAAATCTGGCCTATGTCAGATTTGTTCCCTACTCAGGACAAAGGGGCCAGCACAAGACTGGTTGCAGCCAAGCTCAGTATCTACCATTTCATCACTTCTTCAATATTACAATCACGTTAAATAATTTGCATGCATAAATTTGATGGTGTTCTATTGTTAGTAGAAACAAGTCACTAGGAGTGAAGAAAAGTAAAGTCTAATAATTTTGATGTGAGTAGGCATTACTTTGAAGAAAACCTGGTAGTCAAATTTTGCACTCTAAATTTCCAATTTGAAGAAACTGGAAATTCTGTGGGAAATGTTATTAATTTAATATACTGTAAAGTTATCGGGTATCTTCATGATTTTAGCAATTAGTCTGTGTTTACTAGGAATCAAAGAACCTATTTGGCAAAGAAGCTAGACCAATTGATAAACAAGGTGATTTTAAAAATGCTTTCATTATTCAAAATCAGAGAACAATGACCTTCTTGCCATTGATCATATATAAAAATAGAAACAGTATCCAGATAGTTACCCATATTTTGGAAATAACCTAAATTTCTGGAAAGAAGAATTTGTTCTTATTTCTAAAAATAATATTGTTATCAAAAAAATATGTTAGGTATTATGCTTTCCCAGATTTTGTGAAGTTAAAATCTGTTTATGTTAAAGAATTTAGGGGGAAACACCTCTAAAAATTTTTGTCATTTTGATGGCAATTTATTTTTAAATTTCTCTTTTTGAATTTTCCTTCATTTCAAATGCCTTAGTTAGGAGTTTTGTTGATTAAGGTTATTTTAAACTGCCTTGAATTGAAACTTTTGTTCTTCCTATATTTTCCTTTAATGTTATTCACATTTTATATTTATACATTCTTCTTTCTTTCTGAGAATATATACAATGCTGTGGATAACAGGCTCAGGGAAAAAGTCTTAGTTAATTGAATATATTTAAAGTTCAATATGTAACTATAAAAAAGGAGAATTGTTCTGATTTTGTTTCTTTCCACGTAATAAATAGAGTTGTTATATATTATTAGTCTAAATTGTTGAAATAAATACATTCACATAATTTGATGTCCTATTTTAATTATTGTTATTATAAACCTATAAAACCACTTTATCTTTACAATTTTTTTCTCTGTAAATTTCACGCATTACTTATCACAAGAAGTCTCTTCTCTAAAACTGGCAATTTTTCCTTTTTTGATTTTTTTCTAATACAGGTATTTGTGCCATTCAATTCACAAAGTCAGAAAAACATCTATTTTTTATATTTGATTAAATATAAAAGTACCTAAAACTGAAGAGGTATATTTCATTTATATTATCCTCAACTCTTTGGGTCTGGGCCAAAGATTGCTAATTAGTTTTTCTTAGTCAAACTCTAAAATAGGTATCACTTTACACCTACCTTCTTATTCCCTGACATATCTTCATCCTGCCACTGAAGTAAACACAATGTATTACTCTAAAATACTTATGTGGATGTTAACAAAAATGAAATAGGCATTGCTCCAAAAAGAGGGGAGGGGAGGGAAAGAAAAAGAACCTTCTCTATAATGCTGCTAGCAAGGCTTTATCTTTATGACACTAACGATAATCCCCTGTGTAATTAACTGTGGAGTGGTTATGCATGCCGCATGCAGCCCATGACAAGCCTCATAGAAAATACATCAGTATTAGCCACAGGTGAATTCGTTTAGAAAGATTAATGACTGCACCTGAATTTTAATGTCTGAAAAGGGATGGAACACTGAATCCTTAATTAAAAAGTTGAATGACTGGCATGGTTTGTTTAACATCACAAATTTCAACGGGAGGGTTTTGTATTCAAATACAGTATGCAAAAGGAAACTTTCCTTAGAAAGTAGAGAAGTAGGGGTGAAAAGCAAAAATGTTTTATGTGCTTTACTTTATGTAAATCGATACATGGATCAGTTGCTTTGATATGGATCAAATGTGGCGTAATTGTGGCTCTTTTCTGTTTACAGTGAATGTGAAGAGAAGAATTCTTACAGAGTATGAGCAGGCATTACCCTCAAACCAAGAAAAAGAGTAGGGGAGAGTGAAACCTGCCAGTGAACTTACTCTTTCTTTAATGGGAAGCAGTTTCTTCTTCATTATTATTTTACAAAGTTTTTTAATGAACAGAAAGTAACCTTGAAAAACAACTTGGCAATACCATTCCCAGTAGAATTTCAACTCTGCTTTGCAAATTCTTTTGCTGAGCATGTTAAAGCTTGTCACAGACAGAAGATTTTTCAATGACAATTTTAATCTCTTTTTTTTAGGACTTAGATGGGGGGGCAAGGAGAAAGATGACTTGGGCATGCTTCTATCCAGAAGAGGAAACAACTCAGATCAATCATTCATCCTCAGGGTAAGAATAGCTAAAAGCAGATGTCTTAAGCAAGAATGACCTAAAAATTGCTTTGACCACTGCATTTACAACCTTTAAAATGGGTTTTTTTTTTTTTTTAATTTTTATTTTCCTGTTAATCACAGAAACAGTTTATATCTTGTGAAGTTTTAACAAATCCCAATTTTGTAGAGTAAAAGAAAGAAGAGAAAGGCAGAAAGAAAAGGAAGAAAACGACATAAAAGACTAACATCATTGATCTATCCAGAGACAATTGACACATTCAGTATAAATTAATATTCAACTTACTTTTTCTTTTTTATTGTCATGATATAGGATTTTTTTGTTTGTTTGTTTTTGTTTTCTGAGAATGAAACCAAAAATATATCTGGTACTTTTGTTCTAACTGCAGTTTAATTGTCTGCATTTTCTGTTTGTTCTTTTAAATAGTAAAATAGAAATTCTAGCGAACTTTTAGTTCAGAAGAAAACAAAGCACGTGTAAAATTCCTTTGCCTCTTTATTTTCTAGGTCAGAATGTTGCTCACATCCATGGCAAAGTAGATTTTGATGCTCCTTAGCTTCACACATAGACTGGTGTACCACTTTTTTCTGCCAAGTGAAAGCATGGCTTTTAGTTTTGTCCACTTTCCAAGGGAACACATTTTTAATGAAATGTCATTTAGGAGTATTTGTTACTTCCTGTAAAAGCATCTTTCATGGTTTCGTGTGTGTGAAGGAAAAAAAAAATTCAGTCTCTTGCAATGTTGTAGTTGTAACTGTTTTCCCAGTACTTAGAACACTAGTGAAGGGAAAAGAAAAGCCCCCCAGGTCTTACAGAGATATCAGATGTTTTTAATCATGAATTGAGACTGCATGTGCTCTGTGTACTGCTAGCAATTCCTAGATAGATTATTAAGCAAGTTTATCACTGCCTATTGCCATTAGTTATAATTACCTGTATCATAGTGTGAGACAAAGTTATTTGCCCATGAACTATAAATATTTTTCAGAGATTGATTTTAGTTTTAAAATAAACATTGACATCTTAGTATTAAGCCAAAACTGAAATGTAAAGAAATGCTAATGCTTTGGCAGCTCTTCTCAGCAGAATTCAGTTAATCCATTAGAAGTCAATCTGTAGGATAAGGTTTGAGGGGGCTTAAGAATTGGTATTGTTAATGCCAGTTAAAATAATTTACAAAGGTGTCCATTAAACCTGTCAGCAAAGTGTTGACGGACAAAAATAGGTTGAGTCTGGATCCGCCCAGGGCTATTCACGTTGAAGATCAGTTAATAATATGTGTTATAACTTTAGTAAATAAATGTCAGAAAGTTCAGTATTGAAGCTTTCTCCCAGTTAGTATCCAAATCTCTTTCTAAACTTATTTAAATCCTCATCACTAAAAGTTAAGCATGTTCTCAATGGGTTCATAAACACCGTTGGAAAAGGCCTTATCATTTTCCGAAATTCCAGGGGATCAAGTTCACTCTCACACTGATTAAATCAGAAAGAATAAGAATATTGCAAACTGAAAAAAAAAAAAAAAAATTTAAGATGCCTCTTAAACTTTGCATTACCAATAATATAAAACAATCACTGAGACTGATGGCTAAAGGGAAAGTAATTTAATGAAAAACTGATGTTATTCACTGAAAAACTCTTTAGACCAAAATATGAAATAGGGCTAACATTTACATCCACAAGAAGGCCTTTGTAACTGTGGGTATAGGCACAGGCATCTTCCTAAATTCAGCGGGTTCTGATTACTATGAAAGATACCTTTCATGATAAATAGTAGATTCTTAGCATCTCATTCTGTTGATAAATTTGTAACAAGTAGTGAGTAGAATTTGAACCACTTATCTTGTAGAATGAGAGTAAGATGCTTCCCGACTTTCCCTCTCTCACTTCAAGGTGCAACACTGATTACTGACATATACTACTTTTGAACATAATTTAGAGTTCTTGCAATGTTTGTAATTGTAAGTAATATTTTTGATGAACTTAAACAGATATTTATATATGTATGTACAACCCATATTATTATCTATTTTTTAGAAAAACAATGGGAATATAGTAAGTTGTCACCTAAACCGGAAAAAAAAAAAAATCAGGAAAATAGCAAGTAGGAAGCCAGTACTAATATTTACTATTTATTACATGCAAATCACTATTATTAGAGACTTTAAATCCCTTACTTCATTTAGACCATTACATTTGCTAGTGATAGGTATTATGCTAGCCCTATTTATAGATAAGAAAACTGAGGATTAAGGACTATTTTCTTTTTAAAGTACCATACAGGGACTGCACTTAGCATTCAGGACACCCTGGGTTCAATCTCCTACATCAAAAAATAAAACAAAGTATTGTGCTAACATACTGCCAAAGACTTTTTTTTTTTTTAATTGTTATTTCTCTGACCACTTGAAATCACTATCAGTCTTTGGTTGAATTAAGAACTATTAATTCTTCACTCATTCCAGGATGCTTATCCAGGAGTTTTGAGGTTTGTTATGCAATTTGAAGACAAACCTGTAGCAGCCAACTCTTAAACAAGCAATTATTCTGTAAATTAAACTGTAACTGCTTTCTGTCCCTGAGAGTGATAGATTGGATATAAGGTTTGCAACACTTACAAGTCACCTCTTCAGGGCTGTCCCTGGAAGAGAGCAATAGCTGTTGGCAACATTCATATGAGAAAAAAAAAAAAAAATCTAGACAGAAAATTAATCAGTAAACTCCTATTTTATTTAAGAATGAATATGAAGTTTGTGTGCTTGTGTGATTTTAGGCTGCTTTAAGCAGACAGGAGAGAGAATTCACTTTGTCATGCCTTCTGTTTCACTGGAAATCTGAAGTCTTCAGAGAACCAGGAAAAAATATAAACAATAATTTTCTTGAGGAAGAATTCCTTTTCATCACATATTGCATGTGTCTGTAAAATGAAAGTCATTTAAAAATTGAGAAATAAGAGATATTTTTTCAAAAAAAAATTATGCTTAAAAAACTGAAGATATTATATCATAAAATTTAATGTAGAATCTCAAAAATAGGTGTATTTGCAATACTTTCAAGTTTGATATTTTTTGTAATGGGTAGGGGAGCTTTAAATAAAATTAAGTATGATCTAGAAATTGCACACCATACTAATAATGTTTATTCCTGCAAAGGTTAGGAATTAATAAGAAAATAATACTTCCTCTGCATTGCTTATATTTTATGCAAAAGTTTCTGTTAACTGATAGGAAAAGTTATGCTCATTTTATATGTAAAATAAGATTTGTAGAAAATGGATCACTGGACTGCTTGGAATTATAAATCCTTTTGATGGAGAGTGAAAAAGAAAATAGTGTCATTCATATTGGAGAGGTTCTTTCTCCCCCTGGGTTGTGCTAGAGAAATTACTTTTTAAATTGTATTAAGATACAAATAATAGAAACTCAAAGAATGATCACAAACAGGGTATGTATTTATTCTATTATAGGAAGTACATGATTGGAAACACAGGCAAAACTTTTTCCTAACTTCAAGTTGCAGATGATCTACTTAGAAAGACAAACTGATGTAATGGAAAAAAAAAAAAAAAATTTAAACCAAACTCTCACTAAACAGAAATTTAGAGAAGGAGATCTGAAGTATAGTGATCAAGCAAAATTAACATATCTAAGGAAAACTACAGGGGAGATTCTGGGAATTGAAAAAAATTTTTAAAATATTTAAATATTTGGACAAGTCATAACCAATGTTAGGATATATTTATCATTTTTTCCATTTTTTTAAATTTTAGGATCATACCACATAAGTGATTTTGAATATCTATTTTATAAATATAACATGATAATTGACTCATAGCATTCATTAATCATTCTTCAAGCTGTGACTTTTAATTGCTGCCTGAAATTCTATCATGTGGACATAGCTTATTTCCTCAGTTCGTTCTTTGTCAACTATCATGTTTGGTGAGCACTTAACTAGTGTTTAAATAATATTGAATATTTTTGTTTTGATAAGTTTATATAGCCAAATCCATCCCTTCTTTTCCTAACTGTTGGCTTTTCCTTTGTTTTTATCTTTGAGATCTGGGATGACAGATGATTTTTGTATCATACATGAGGTCTAGCAACAGGTGATTCAATTTAAGGAAAAGTCACATATGAAAATCAATTTCTACAAAAGATAAAACTATGAACGAATTCTTCATTTTATACAACCACTTTCCACAATGTCTGAAAATACAGATGTTTTTAAAGTGTACTTTTATTTTTAACATTTTAATTCATATGCCATAGTGCATAAATTTGTGTTGATATGTATGCTGAGTTTATCTCACTGTAAATTTAGATACATTTTCTAAAAGTAAACCTAGTTAACACAAATATTGTAAACTTTACTCAAGTATTTTTAAATTAATATCGTAAGCTGCAATGTAATTGCACATCAACATTATGCTGAAAACCATTTTAACATATTCCACAAGCCAGACTATTTGTATCCAACAGATCAGAAATTCAGATGTTAAGATTTTTATTGGAAAATAAATTATTCTTATAAATGTAGTGATTGAGTAAGTATTTCCAGGATGAAAATGTTGTAATGCCACCACGCTTTCTCGGGTAGGGTATATATTCCATTTCCTTTAAAGATTTCATATTTTTCCAAATGTAGCCATATGAAAAAGCTGAAGTACAGCACTTCCTGCGGAACCATTTGTCATTTACCTACATTTACTGTGTTTACTGTCCTCTGTGTATTGCTAAACTTCACTTTTAATAGGGGAAAATAGGCCTTAAGAGGGAAGCAGTATTTTACTGCTGAGCAAGAAACTATTTGTATTCCTCTTTCAAAGCCTGCCTCAGGAGCGTGTAGAATGCTCCTTGACCAAAGGAGATGGTATGAATATTCATGTGTTTTATGAATCACAGAGTTGAGGCCGTATGGTTTTCCCATTTATCAATTACTGGTTTAGGATTATCCAGCCGAAGAGTTGAACTGATTAACAATGCTCTTTTTGTTTGCTCGGTGTTGAGGTGAAGCAGCCCAGTGACAACTGTATTATTTCTTGCCTCTTCAGCTGTCCACACTTGTGCAATAAGCTTAACATCCTGTCAGGTTTCATCATGTATCCTCTTTATTACCACGTTGTGAGAATTTGTATAGTTGTAAATCAGAATGACTTTTTAAAGTTTAATTTCTCATTGCAGTAAAGACCCTGTGGTTACTGTGCCTAACAAGCAGTGCTAATCATGCCCATCAAAAGTGGTCTCAGGTATGCTTGGTATCCGACTGGAAAATTAAAGTTTTAAAAGTTAATGCCACAAGCAGTTGCAAAAAGCAGCTGCAGTAAGAACCTGACTGTTGTAGGGAAGTTGGAACAAACCACACAAACTCACCTTGACTTATTCCGTGAGCATAATTATCTGGGGTTTGTTTTACATTGGTCGTGTTTTACTTTTTTTCACCCCCTCTGACCGCACGTCTTAATTCCTGTTTAAAATGTCACCAGGAGATTTCTTCTGGAACTACTACTGCCGTTATTAAAATTAAACTGGTGATTCTTTTTGCAGTTCGAGAACTCTGCGGAAATTCCGAAGTCTAAACTCTTTTTAAAAAGGGGAAGAAATAGAGTAACAACGGAGTGATCTCTCTTTCCCTCTCTCTTCATTTTTTCTCCTTCTACTCCCTCCTTGGGCTCCCCCATCTCCCCTTCCCTCATGTTTACTTTCATTAGTATGCAGTGGTACGTTTTAATGGAATAGTGTGAAAATAGGCAAAGCCTGAAGGGCCTTTCTTAAGTATAATATTCACTTAAAATGCTGAAGTAGTGATTCCTTTTTAGAGAGAACAATGAACCTGCTCATCTGCTATTTAGCAGTTTAAATTCAGATCCAAACTTTTCTTTTTTGCAGTGTTACACCTTGATTCCCCTTTGTCCTTCTTTCTGTTTCTTTGTGGTTTCGTTTGCTGTCTTTCATTGGGGTCATCTATTTCAGTTTGTGTGCATATAAACATCCACATGCTTTGTTCTCTTCTTCGGTGATAGACAGCCAAGATCAAATCCATAGAAAACTACCTTCTTGATGTTTTGTATTATTCCTATATTCCTCCTTTATTGTGAATATGAAGGGTATTAAGCCACCTCTGCAATTTACTGAATATCCCAGTGCCGTCTGAATTAGCTGTCATTTAGTTCTTTCTCCATTGTATCCAACTTTTACTACTAACCTATTTGGAAAGGAGCCAGAGAGGAGAGAAAGAGAGACTGCCTTGAACTTCAGTTGTATAGAACTAATACCTCTGCCCTAGTGTGGGAGAATCTAATTTTCTCTGTTTATCTGGGACTACACAAGAGGCAAGTTAGCACCTTCTAACAGGAATCCCTCAAAATGCTTTTCCTGAAAAAGTCTCTGAATGATCTAATCATTTGCCCTACCAAAAAAAGGAAAGGAAGAAGAAGAAAAAAAGAAAAAAGAGAACTAAGAAAACGACATATTTTAAGTGCTGTAAAAGAAGTCTATACTTTGGGAAAACAAATTAAACTTTTTTGGGGAAAAAAAATCCATTTGCCTCATAGGACTGTCTCACATCAAGGCCGACTGTGTCAGTGCTGTTGAATTTCTTCTCTCAGATCCAAGCATATCATTCTGCATGGAGTACGAAGCTCTGACTGCCTGAGATTCTGAAAATTCTGTTTGTGAAGCAATGAACAGTGTCAAGTTCTTTGTTCAACATTCTGAACACCAAGTCTCACATTGTGAATTCTGTTTTTCTGGTTTCTAAATCCTGAGTGGTTACATGCAATATGCATGTGGGATAGAGATTAGAAAGATTCTGCCTGCGGAATTTCTTACTCTTTCTAAAGCATGTGCTTTTTTCAGTGGATATGACTCTAGTATATCCATGCTCTTTTTTTTTTTTTTCTGATGTTTGTTTCATTTACAGTTTATTAAATATACTTTCAACATTACACATACTCTAACAAACAATGCATGTCATTTCTGATTATATTTGGTGTATTCTAGATCACGATATGGCTAATGAAAGATTATGTACTGATTACCAAAATAAAGTGAATAAAACACAGGAATATATAAATTAACCTCTAAGAGGCAGAGAAATAACCAGTAGTCTTTAATGTTAAGAATCTTGTTTGATGAGATTGGTCTCTTACTTATTCTATTGTCTTCCTTTCTCATATACTTTTCTCCTCCAGTTCATTTCCTTTCTGTATTGTAGCTTATATATAAAAATATCAACAGCAAAAATTTCCTTATTTCTGCATTGCTATTTTTCTAATTCAACATCTTATCAAGGGCACTCACTAATTAAATGGCTTAGGCTGAAGAATAATGTCTGAAGGCCTTACAATTTTCTGCATGATGATTGCAACTTCAAAGAGAGCTTCATTCAGCAAATAGCAATGGGAAAAGTTGGCTTAAGTTTTTAAAATTCACTAAGTAATAAGTGAGCAATCTTAAATAGATAAACCATAATAAATGTAAAATTAATCTGAAGCATAAAACCAAATCCTTAAAAAAAAAATTGCACCTTGTTTTCTCTGTATTCATGAAATTTTTACTTCCCCATACTTTTAAATGTTTTAGTTTTTTTGGATTAATTTCAGTAAAATTGAGGGGGGAAAGGGCAAATAAAGCAGAAAATACAGGAAAATTGAGCAGAAAGTACAAAGAGGTTCCATATGCCTCTCCCCAGAGCACATACACACAGCCTTCTCCACTATCAATATCCTGTACAAGAGCAGTACCTCTGTTACAATTTTCTTTCTTTCTTTCTTTCTTTTTTTTTTTTTTTTTTTTTTTGTTCCTGAAAAGAGGCAACTTTCTGGTGTTGAATTCTTTTACACTCTGGGTTGAAAATCCCATTTTTAGCTCAGTTTCAATCTTGCCGGGGTATATTATTCCCACACAACAATTTTTCTTTGAGTACTGCTAAATTCATAATTCTAAATGAGTTATTGAGGACATACTGTGTTCAGTGTATAAAACAGCAGGGATGCTAAAAGTAACAACTTGGAAAAGGTGTCAGTAGTAGCACTAGTTGGTTTGTAGATGTAAATTGGCAAATACCTCAGCAGAGATTAACACTGGGGATACAGCACAGCCTTTATGGTGACTTCTCCTTCTACTGTTGGCAGTAGCTTCTACCTGTGGGTGGACAAAATTCCAGATGTAATCATTCAGCACACAAGTCCTGCTTCCTAGGGAGATTATTAAAACCGAAACTCTACAGAGAAATTAAAATAGAACTTGTCATATCATCTTAGAAATAAACTAAGTTTTAAGCCAAATAAATCCCAGTGTACTAGAGCAACAAAATTTAAAAAAAAAAAAAAAAAAAAAACAGAAAAACAGACTTAAAAACAGCAGGCAGACCATCTAAACAAGGTGATGCTGGATATGCTAATTACTACAATTTGATCACTATACAATGTATTGGGACATCACACTATACCCTATAAACATGTACAATTGCTATGTGACAATTATAAATAAAATAAAAAATAAAGAGATGCTCATTTGAAATAATACAAACTTGACTTGAATAGCCTGGGCTTGTTCAGTCTATCATAAGATAATAAACATGTTTAGTGCCTAAAGTCAGATGATGGCCCTTTCCTTTAGCAACTCTGGTATGAATACTGATTCTGAGTATGAATATAGTGTGCTGCAGGCACTTGCTAAGCCCCTGAACCACAAAGCTATCTATCCTGTTTGGTCACCCAGGTCTTGAATATTAAATAGAAAAACCTTAGAAACCTGGGTTCCATAAGCTTTCATTAGATTGGAGACAGATGTAATTTTTAATGAATCTGGACTATGAGTATTGATTCTATCAAAGAGTTCTGGGAACATTAACAGAAAAGAGATTCTCATGACATCATGTCCCTCAACATAATGTGTACGTATAATCCATGTGAGTCATGTATATTTAATAAAATTATTGATGAGAAAGGGATCCCTTTAAGCCTTTACTCATTAAATGATGTTTCTCCACCAACCTCTTATCTCGTTGCTCTGAGGCTTTCCTAAGTGGTTGCTCTTTTGTGTGTCCACTCAGCATTTTCAGAAGCATCTCCTCTGCTTCAAGTATTGTCTTGAAAAGAGTCCCTGCTGTGATCTCCCCTCGCGCCTGTGATCTTGCCTCTATGCCCCCTCCCCTCCTACCCTGTCCCACAAACCATTTACAAAGAATTGATATTTAGGGGTCAATTAAGTATTCACAAAGCTCCAGTTACTCAGGAAAATTGGCAGTGCAATGCAAAAACCGATGCCATCATCAAATTATCAGAACACTTCTGAAGTTCTCCATTTCAAGGCCAACAACAGCCAAAAATAAATTGCTATTTTTTCTTCTTCCAATGACCTCATCATTGCTCAGTATTTAATGAAATGCCAGTGGTAAGTTATTTCTTAAAACATCTTTTTTCTATTCATTTTTATCTTAATCTTTTTTTAATCTTTGGGTAAACAAGATCATTTATGCATCATCCCTGACATGTAAAAAAAAAAAAAAAGACTACAAATATTTGTTATATGAGTGAACAAGGAAAAGGTTTCTGTTAAGCATTCGTGGTTTTCTTTTCACAATAAAGTAATGAAATAAGTGTGGAGCAGCATTGCCACATCCATATGCACACATGCCATAACATACTCAGGTGCTACTATTTCTTTAAGCATTAGATATATTACTTTTTCTCCAGTGTTTACCAGACAGTACAGGTCTTTTATCTTGGCATAATGCTGTCAAAAAATAAATAAGTAAAATACAGGATAAGAGAAGCCAGGAGGGGTGGGGTGTCTTTCTTCATAGTGATGATCTGATAGAAGAAAAGACTCAGTGGTTTTGGTCTGTGCTTCTCCACTGAAGGCAGACAGTTACTTAGGGCTCATTACATGTGGTTTGAATGGCTAAGAATAGATATGTTCAAAGCATAGATATCAATGTCTTAAAAGCCACTCATGGGAAAGACAACAGCTTCTTCTTTAAGCCACTTAATTTTTTTGTCTCAAAATTAATATTTTATTATTCCTTGGAGCACTCGACATGGTCTTTATGGTTTGAAGATGTACACCAACCACCATGCAAACTAATATGAAACTATGTCTTCAAACCCCATAGAGAGAAGGTGCTGGAACTAAATGCTTTAGCACATAACTGAAGTAATTAACTGGGGTAGACAGATTTAATGCTATCATCGTTTATTTTAACCAAGGACAAAGGAGGACAGGGGCAGGAAAAGGAATGGATACAGTAGGAAAGTAAAAAATTAAATAAATAAATGTCAACATTGCCCATGTCAGGAACAGTGGCTCCCTGCTACTTTCTGAACCATCATGTTCAAAGCTGTCGATTTAGGCTCCTGCTGGTAAACATGCTTTTTTATAACTTCAACTCATCCATATTTCACACAGGAGACTTCATAAAAGAGACAGATTTATAATTTTCTTCACTGAATTCAAGATTACCAATTATTTCTTTATTGAAGTTTTTGCATCCTTTACTAGAATAGGTATTCATAACTTTATAGACCTTTTCTTTTTCCACACTCAATTTAGATTTATGAAGCCTAAGAGTTTTCTCCTGTAGCAACTCACAAAAACATCTACTTCAAATACCCAGTGACTCAATCAATGTAATTATGTCCAGGAACAAGCCGCAAGTTTTAGGCTTTATTGATTCTGTATTCTTGGATGGTGCAATGACTTCAGATGAATGGAAAATAAGGATTTTTGAGCACAGAATATATGGGAATATTTAAAGTTTTCTTTGTAGATTAATTGTATGTTCCTATTTAAAGTTTTAACTTTTTTCTGTGTATAATCCAAGATTTAAAACTTTCCAAACCATATCAACAGCCTACTTTCAGATCACTAATTATGTTGAGGTTCACAGAAATACCAGAGAATTTCAACCCAAATATTATACAGCAAAACTGCAAAAATGAGCATAGGAAAGTCTACAGAAGTGATCTTTTGGACCTGAGAGTTTAAAGGCAGTGACTACAAAAGAATGATGATATGCCATGTATCTTCTACAGGTGCTTTATGCTCCATCTGGTTGATCTAGTCTCATCTCTGATGTAGTTCTAATATAATGGGATTTGCAGAAGAATAGAAAAACATGATCAGGCAAATTTCCCATATAGTAGTCTGAGAAATGGTCAGAATCTAGAGAAAAGCTACCCAAAACAGATCTTGAAGAAGCAGGCATTTTCTAGACAGCTAAGAACGATCCAGTTCAACTTGTAGAGAAGAGTGGGAATTCCAAAGTTACCCAATACTAGTGCTTTTTGAAGACTGAAAAAGGAACCCAGTAGTTCCTAGGAGAAACAGCACTTCCATGCCAAGACAGATGGTCTCAGGAGCAGAGCAGAGGCTAGATTTTATCCCTCCAGTCTTGAAGCACTTTGTGCTGACACCCTTTGAACAGTCACATCTTGCAGGACCCCTGCAAAGGGCCTCGGAAGTTCAACAGCAAGGCCAGGTACAAAAAGCAAGACACACGCACCTCTGTGCAGACACGCTATCTTTTGTTTTTCCCTGTACATACATACCTTAACGGCATTCTCATCACTCAGAATGGGATTCTTCAGCAAAGGATTGCTGAAAAACAAAATAGAAGTAGGTGTCTATCAAGCTGAGCAGTTACTAAGAATGAAGGACTATTCAGATCGATTATTGTGTGGAGCTAAATCCTGATTCTATATGTTACATAGAACATTAATAGTTTAATAAACAGAAACATAAATATTGCTTCCATACATTACATAGCATGTTTATAGTTAATCTAATAATAAAACTTTGGAGTTTCATTTTTAGATTTGTAATGTTGATCCTCACAACATTCCAGCAAGATAGATATATTTATCTGAATTCTGATAGTACAGTAGAGCAGTTAACAAAGAGGTTAAGAGTCTTTCCTTAAATGGCACAAATGGTTGTATATTACCACAAGTAGGACATACCTTCTGACTGGAAAAAGGAGACAATAAGTACTATGGAAATTCATATGAGAGAAATTAAATATTTTGAACTTTGAGAAGATTTTATGGAGACGGAGTTTTTTTTTTTTTTTTTTTTTTTTCAACCTTTGCTTAGTACTGATGGGTAATGGAATCCACGGAAACTGTGAAGAGGTCTTCCACAGTTTTGTGAGTAGTTTCTGAGGCTTTTTTTGGTTTTGAATTTGTTTGTGTTGGTTTTACTACTTTTACTTATCCTTTGAACATTTTCAAGATATGCAAGAACTCAATTTGCCACATTTCTCAATTTGTGCTGTTTACTAGTGAAGTGTGTAATGTGTGAGAGTGTATGTACCATTTGATATTGCATGCAGGAATAAGATACAAGGATACAGGGTATAAGGATAAAGAGCTTAAAAGGATACAAGGATAAAGATTTTAAAAGAGGTTTCTTTGGTAAAAATTGCTAATAAAGATTATGATAAGAAAGTTTAAAGGTAATATACAGAATTAGTTCTATCATTTTATCAATAGGTAAGTATTCATAGAACACTCATCTAAAAAACAATAAAGTTCCCCATGGAAATAACTCCAGGTGTGTTAGTCAACTTTCTATCACTGTGACAAAATACCTGAAAAAAAAAAAAAAGCAACTTTAGGGAAAAAACATTTAAGCTCCCAGTTTCAGAGATTACAGTTCATGGTCACTTGGCCCTGTTGGCTCTGGGCCTGTGATCTCACAGTATATCATACCATGGCAGGAGCACCTCCCACTGGAGGACTGCTCACCTCATGACCCCTAGAAAGTAGAAAAGAGACAGGAAGGGGCCCAGTCCCAATGCCTTCTTCAAGGACATGCCCACATGACCTAGCTTACTTCCACTAGGCCTCACTTCCCAAAGTTCCACCATCTTCCCAGAGCTGCCCTGGCTGGGAAGGTCCAAGTCTTCAACTCATGGACCTTTAGGAGATACTTAAGATCCAAACAAGGATCTTAGTGGTAAGTTAGATTATTTATTTCTCTTGTCTTTGTTCAAAATTTTTTTTAAAAATTAAATTACACTTAATCTAGCCTAGGTTAGATGATCTATATGTTGTATTAAGATGTTGTGAAGTTCTAATGCTAAAGTTTCAAGATTCTATAGATAGTACAGTAATAATAAATGTTCTATTTTATAAATAGCTAAGAGGACTATCATTTGAACAAATCAAATTTTAAATAAGGTAAAATAATGCCATTCTGTGTTTTTATTTATCCTCATGGGAATAGTGTATTTATATTTTAAAAAAATAAGTATAGCAAAGTATAATATCAGAGGCCCTTTATATAGTTAAATTTAGTGGGGCAAACTCCAAGGTTCTATAATGTTTTTTAAAAAATTTATAACTTGAAGGTAACAAGACATAAAATCAAGACAAGAAAAAAGCAGTGCATTTTATGTAGAATATTTTGACCTACAGCATCCCAAAGAGTATTAAAGAAAACTGGACTATAACCTTCATATATTAATGTTTGTGAACTAATGGCAAGATCTGAGAGTCACAAAACCCCCTGGATATGTTTATTTTCCATCAGTGTCTGTACTTTGCTCCATCATCTAAACATCTCAACATCATCTAAACAAGTGTCATTTTCAGGATTCATTTTGATAAAAACAAAACCAATCAACTCACTTGTATTTTCTTTTTTAATTCAGTATTTTTATTGGTGCATTATAATTACACATAATGGTAGGATTTGTTATTACATGCTCATACATGCACACAATATAATGATATAATTTGGCCAATATCATTCCCCAGTATTTCACCTTTCCCTCTCCTCCTCTCTACCCCTGATCCCTTTTCTCTATGTATTTTGTAATGGTGAACCACATCATATTGTATTCTAGCTTCTCTCGATGCATTGATTTTACCCCTTGTTAGCATAGGATCCCTGTGAAAAAACAATTTTGAAACTACTTTTAAAGTATAGAAATCTTACATCTCAATTTTCATCTGTTTTTGTGACCTAAGAATACGGAGCAATTTTTAAGTACTATTGAAATGAAGCACAATAATGTAAAATGAACAATGAAAAAGAAATCTAAGTAGTAAGAGTTAAATGTCAATAGATTAAGCATGCCTTAGTTTCCAATGCTACATTTTCAAATTCTTTTTGAAGAAAAATCTCTTTTTACTTTATTCCCCCCTCTCTTTTTTTCATAAGATTTATGAAATCCTCCCAAGATTTTGAAAGCTCCTTTTGGGGGTTTTCCGTAGTGACAGCTTTAGGCTGTTGGGTCAGGTGACTGTGAAATCTCCTTCATAAGAAGTCAGTTGAAATTATGCTGGTAGTAATCATACTGAATTTACCCTGTGAATAGATAGAGCAAATAAATATGTATAGGATCAGTTTTCACATTCAATTAAATATTTGCATTTTTCTCAAATAATTAACGAGGATGAAAATTATCTTATGCAGCACATTATACACATTTATATAGCATCTATTACTTTACTAGGGCTAAAATATTGCCAGTATGCCTGATAGGCACATGTGGAAGCAAATCCCAGGAATGAAGCATTTATAGTAAACATCCATATGTTTTAGTAAACACAATTGCAGTCTTCCCAGAGTAAGTACATGTGTGAGTTCTTTAAATGATACTGGAGAATTAAAATAGTCTTTTTATGTGCCTAAAAGGAAAAAAATAACAAAGTTGCATGCATTGAGAGTGTAACAAAATAGTAATGACGAAAATAGTAACAAGCACATATTTTTGGTTTAATATGTATATACTCATATTTTACAGAAGCCTGGCCTTAGATAGGGAGGCAGTTTAGTAACCATCAGGTGATAAATGACATGGGAGAACTTAAGACCTAATCTTAAAGCACTAGTAGATTATAGTAACAACTAACAGTGATTACGTTGAAGCACTGGGTACTTTTTAAAGTACTTTCCATATGTTAACTCTTACAAGTTATCTTTTATGATTGATTCCATTATGGGCTTCATTTTACTGATGAGGAAACGGAGGGTGATTAAACACAATGCTGAAGGTCATACAACTAGTAGATGGCAGCAGAGATTGGAATACAGACATACTGCCTCTGTTGTCTCTCTTAATCATGCTTTGGCTTAGATGCAGCTTCTTTAATGGTTGAAAACTTAACTGATTTGGATCATTCTCAAAGCCTTAACTTATAAATATTCCAACAAAGCTGATGTTCCATGCTTGCTTTTGTTTTACCTCCGTCTTTGTAATATAGTATTTGGATTTTCAGTGGCAATGAGGGATGACATCACTCTCCTCTATTAGACACTTCACTGGCTCAGGACCCTTCCCATTTTCACTTCAGGATTTCATGATTTATGGGGAAAATGTGCTGTGGCATATACCTGAAATCCCAGCTACATGGGAGACTGAGGCAGGAGGAGTACAAGTTGAAGGCCAGCCTGAGCAATTTAACAAGACCCTATCTCAAAACAAAGAGAAGGAAATTTTAAAGAACTCTGGGTAAAGATCAGTGGTAGAGCACTTGTGCAAGACCCTAGTCAATCCCCTGTACTAAAAATAGCTTTTTTTTTTTTTTTTTTTTTTTTTTAATTCTGGACAGCTGCCTCTGGAAAAGCAAATACTTTTAGACTATGGGTTAGGCAGTGATCGGGCAGCAGTTTCGGAATACTGTACCGGGGGTCCCAATGATGCCTTTCCAACAATGTGACCAGTAGAGAGAGAATGCAGGTCACCCTCCAGTCCTCAACCTGGTAAGACTTAGGTTTGGTGAGTATCCTGAAATCAACCAACATTGACATTGCCACAAATCTTTACATGAGTGTGGCTAGATTTATTACACCTGTGGGAACAGAAGCTCCTAGCTCTTTTGCATCTCTTACCTGAAATACAGGGTCAAAAGAAAATGGCTTTCCTGTATGCGTGTGCTGGGAATTTAAATTTAGGGTCTCACATGAGCTAAGCCCATGTTCTACCACTGAGCTACACACCCCCAGTCAAAAATGGCATTTTTCGCCCAAATGGACAGGTGTATTTAAAACTTACCTCAGGGTCCAATCTCCTTTTCCTTGGAATGAGTTGACCTATAACTTCTAGTTTATGATTACTGATATACATTTTACAAGTAACCCTGCATTGCTTAGCCCCAGTTCCTGAAATAATCACTTCTCAAAACCCCAAAATATCTCTTTTATACTGAAGTTCTATAATACCTCAAGCACCTTTTAGGCCCAGTAAAACTTTTTTAAATAGCTGCCCAATTTCCACCATCAAAGAATGACATTTCACTAATATGTGAGCCTCCCACAAAACAACATGTCAAACACAACTCTTGATAGATTCTCATTTCCTCATGTACACACTTGAATTATTACTGTGACATGTTTAAAATCTTGCCCACATTGTGGAGAACTTTCTAGTTAGTAAAACCACTGCCTAGATCTAAACATTGAAATTCCCTTTCTCCATCCGTTACCACCCGTACACTGACCTTAGTACTCCCATGCCAAGGGTGGGGAGTGGGAAGGAGCCAGCAAGTATTGCATTTAACAATCCAGGACACAGAAGAGAAAGAAATAATATAAGAAATAAGTCATGGCCCAATTTCCTTTCCAAGAGAGTTTAGCAGAGCTGTGGGAGTTGGAAGAAAACTGGACCTGGCATTGATAAGAGTCAAACAATCTGGAATGCTTTCTGCCTACTTGGACCTCTTCCCTCATCCCTTTCCTCCTGGTCTCACTTTGAAATTCATTGTTATGTTGTAAGTGCCTGATAAAATGTGAAAGTACTATGAAAATGTTAATAATAATGTCTTTATATACTATGACTTAGGGGAGAATGATCTCTGTTCCCATTTCTTTGTCTTCTTTCCCTTTCTTTAGTTGACTTACTAGAGAGGCCACCCCTGTCTTGCCTGGGACTTTTTCTCCTTGGTCCTGCAGTTCTTCCCTGACAATTGTTAATGGTCCTTCTATTCTTGGGACAAAATTTGGTTCCCAGTTTATCATCAAATCCCCTTAACATTTGGTGCATGCCTTTTTGCAGACAAGTTTCTGATAATCAAAATTTTGTGCTACTGAGTGGTTTTTGACAAAGTAGGCTGGTGGTTATCAGATAATTGCCAGATCTGTCAAAATTAATTTTAGTCTCTTTTGATTAAATAGGGAGAAAATAACCGTTTGAGTCAAGTGTCTGACTGAGACATACTAACAGATTCATTTAGCGTTAACCATTTTTACCTCTAGAAGTGAATGTATTTTACTCCACTTAAAAAGATATATTCTTCCTGCAAAGTTTTATCTTAAGCATTAACACATTCACTTGTATGAAAAAAGTCTCTCAAGTTGGTCTTAATGCATATAATTGGAAGAAACTCTACTTACATTTTTCTGTGTCTCATCAATTCTTCACTCATTCTTGGTATCTAAAAGTGATGCTTTTGATAACAGGGTCCAATCTATTAGTCTCACTAAAATTATTCCATTATCAATGACCAGAGTGATTTTTTAAAAGCATTTATTTTTTTCTAACATTGTGCCATAAATATTGGCTGATGTTATCATTGTCTCATTGATATGTTTGCAAAGCACTTTAAATAATGTCTGACTTTTAAAAGTTCATATAATCTGTCAAAAATATCACCATTCATTGAAACCTCATCATAGTATAATAAATTAGAAAAATTATGATCCCAATTTACAAAAGAAAAAAAATTGAGGCTATGAAGTTAGATAAACTTGTCAGTGATTAAATGGCTAGCTAGTACTGCAGCAAAAGTTTAAATGGAAGACTGGAGCTATGGCTTAGTTGTAGAGCACGTGCTTAGCATGTGCAAGGCCCTGAATTCAGTCCCCAGTACTGCAAAAAAATAAAGTTGCACACAATTACAATGTGCTTACTGAGGTCTAACTAGTACTAGCTCTAAGTTCAAAAGAAAAACAAAAACTTAATTGCAAGGCTGGAGGTATAGCTCAGGTGTAGAGCATATGCTAACTGTGTGCTGCATCCTGGTTTCAATCCCTACTACACACACACACACACACACACACACACACACTTACTTTAAAAATTAAAAACTTAATTTCAGACCTTGCTGATTCTAAAGGAAGTGTGTGGAAGATTTCCAAAATTTTAAATGTCTTTTCTATTTACCTGTCTTTGTACATCTAGTAAATTGCAGGAGGAAAAATTATAACACTCATCAATAAAGTGACTCCTGACAAAGAGGAAAATTAGAAGAAATGAAGATTTGTGTGCATACCAACAATTTTTCAAAAAAACTACTTGATCATAGTAGAGACCCCATAGTCTACCCATCCTACTGGATCACTTCTTCCTGTGGAATATGAATTCAGTGATAACAATAAAGTGTCACTGCTCAAGCAATCTGAGAGATGAGAAAGGAAATTAAGTAGACATCTGTTTTATCAATAGTGGGGTGGATGATTCACATTCAAATTACAGTACTTTGGGATTTCATGCTTTTGGGATATTTCAATCTGGAAACACTATTGGATCAAATATATATGGCCATGCACTGAAAGCTTAATGCTAACATCCCGTAAGAAAAGAAAATGATAATGATTAAGCTAAACTAAAATTAATTTATAATGAAAAAGCAAGGATATCAGCTATTAAAAATCCAGGCTAACTCAGGACAACATTTCCAGTTCACTGATAACAAATTATCGTCCCTTAAAATTGGGGGAAGATTGTCAAACACTGTCAACACTTGTGAGTATGAAATTGAATTCCTCTTCAACAAACTCTAACAACTTGATAGTTTGGGTAAATAAATAACAAATGTTAATATCCTAAGTGTCTAGTAAAACAAAGCTAAATAGAACAAAACAAAAAATATCTCTTCATTCCAGATAAAATAAGATAAGTCTATGGAATAAAGCCTAACTTCTCCCTAAAGAACACCTGTACATTTTAATGAACTTGAGACTCAGGTGTTTGCTCAAAGCACAAAACACTCCCTGAGAAAAATTGCTACAGAAGATATTTATGCTCATATCAAGGGAATAAGGAAGGTAAATGGCCCATTTCCACTTAATCTCAAATTATACTATTCTTTAAACAAGAGTAATTGTGTTTCAATGTCTCAAAACTGTTGTGGGCTTTTTCGGGGAACACAAGAAGCTAGTGCATCTTTTGACCTCTGAAAAAATTTCCACTGCATCATAGCTTCTTTTTACCAATTTTACCTTCCTTATTGGCATTACCATTCGCATAGCTATCTGTGAACCAATCCTGTCTTCTTTAGTAATGCCAATCCAGTTCATTCACAGCATATTTCTAGTTACAAAAATATATCTCAACTCGTCACTACCCAGTTATTCCAAGCCCTGACCTCTGTCCAGTCCCTGCAAAAACTGCCTGATTGGACCCTCAGTTTCTTCTTGGACTTCCCTAATCGACTGCAAGATCATTCCAAAATGAAATACAGTTCTTATCAATTGGATGCTCTGTACTACCCATGTCCTCCCACAACATGGAACCCAACATGCTTCCCAGTTTGCTCTCTATGCACCTCTCAGCCTCATCTCCCACCCTCAACTCCTTACTCACTCAAGATTTTTACACCTGAAATTTTCTCTCCCCAGTAGTGCTTTCCCCAGGGATATATACATGGCTTGCATCTTTCTTTGCTGCATTTGTATCCTGGTTTTATGTCAATAATTGCTCAGGGATCTCGTCCCTAAACAGCCTATCCAAAAAGCACACTCTGGATCATCATTCCCTTACTGTGCTTCATGTTTTTCTGCCTATCCCTTATCACTGTATGGCATTATAATATACATGCAATTACTTAAATGTTTACTGGCTCTGCTTCCACTATAATGTAAGTTCTGTGAGGCAAAGATTTTGTCTCTGTATTCCCTGTTTTAGAAGAGAGCCTAGAAGATAGAGCATGTTTTGTACATATTTGTTAAGTCCATTAATGGTCTGTATTTATATCTCATTGTTGGAACTAATTTAGATGACCATCTAATGCCACAATTTGGTTATCAATTCTTGGAAAAAGTCTCTAGAATTCTTACTGTATTGTAGTATACCTAATGCTTTCAAAGACTCACTGAGACCCAATGACAGTATTTCAGTCTAGGGAAAAGCAGGATAATAGGGTTGATTCCAGTTTCTCCCATTCACAACTGGTTGGACATTTTACATTATATATTTAATGATATGTTAAAAAGAAGAAGTTATCTTTATACAATCTTCCCACCCCAGTCCTACTTCATAGATCTGAATCTCCAACAAAGTGCCCCTATTCATAATTCTGAATGATAACTATTGTAACCCCACTCCTCCTCCTAATTTTTCTTTTCCTTGGGAAGAAGAAAATGTTTAAGAGCTTGGAACTTTAATGACTCTCTGCCTCTATTTCATATAAAACTTTGACTTGCTGGCTAGAAGAACTGAAAATTGGAAATGAATGATATTTTAAATGAGCTAAATATATTCCAAGTGGTGAAAAATATTTAAAAGATAGAGCCTAGTAATAACATTATAAATCTAATCATAATAAAAGCTTTCTCAACTTTTCCAAATAGAAGAGATTGGATTTTTTAAGAGCTATGACTATAACTATAATAATTTTATTGAAAATAGTCCAATAACTAATTTTGAATATGATGTCATAGTAATTAGAAACAATGTAGGAAAGAATAGTTTACATTTATATTAGTGATGAAAATAATAAGGAAAACAATTTTAATACTATGCACAGGCAATGTTACAAGCACTTTATGTGTAGCAGTCATTGCCTTAAACCCTGGTCCAAGCAACACCATATCTTACCTGGATTACCGCAATAGCTTTCTACCTGCTCTATTAGCTTTTGCCCTTGATTCCTGTAGCCTTTTCAGTACAGCTGCTTCAAAATGGTTTAAAGAATAAATCTTATCATTTTACTTTCCTGCTCAATACCTTTCCATAGTCTTTTTTCTGTCTCAGAGTAAAATGCAAGGATCTAAACATGTCCTACCCACCAGGTCCTACATAAAGTGGCACCTACAACCTCTGATAGCATCTCCCACCTGCTCACAATGTCTTCCCTGCCACTCTTTAAAACTTCCAGGCTTTCTCCTTTCCTGGGTCTTTCCACCTGATATCCCCTCTACCTGCAGCATTTCCCACAGATGATTGCACGGTTATTTCCTTTCTCCAGTCCTTACTCAGATGTCCTCCCAGTGAAGCTTCTCTAAACATGCAATTTAAAGTCATAGCCCCACCCAAACAGTCTTCTTCCCTTCACTTTCTTTCATGGTTAACACCTATCACTATCTAACATACTACATAAGTTTACTTATTAATTTGCTTTCATTCTCCACCCTTTTAGAGGCATTTGTCTGTTTTATTCACCCCTGTAATCCCAGTTCTTAAAAACAATACATGTTATGTAAAAGCTAATAAATCCATTAAAGAAATTCATTTTAAAAAATTTATAGTCAATTAACAATGAGATAACATTACAAATCTAGTAAGACTAGAAAGTCTTGAAAGACTAAAATCAAATGCACTGACAATACCCAATACTGGGGAAATGTGACACAATAGGAACTCCCCAGCGATTGATGATAGGAATTCAAAGAAATTCAGCCACTTTGGAAGATAGTTTGGTACTCTCTTGAAAACCTGAATATAATCTTACTATAGGATCTAACAATTACACTTCTAGATATTTGCCCAAATAAATTGAAATCATGTCTACATAAAACCCTAAACAGGAAAGTTTACAGCAGCTTTACTCATAATCATAAAAAAACTGGAAGTAATCTTAAATAGGTGAATGTATCATAGTCCAGTACAGCCATACAATGAAATGTTATCAGTGATAAAAAGATATAAGCTAACAAACCATGAAAAGAGATGGATAAACCTTAAATATATATTGCACAGGGCAAGAAGCAGGTCTGAAAGTCTATGATTCTATGATCCCAACTCCTTGCCATTCTGGGAAAGAAAAAAACTATGGAGAAAAATAAAAAGATCAGTGGTTGCCAGGAGTTTGCAGGAAGAGAAGGATGAATAGATGAAGTTCGGAGAATTTTTAGGACAGTGAAACTATTCTGTGTTGATACTGCATAGATGAATACATGTCATTATTCATCCCAGCTACTGAAGAAACTGAGGCAGTGGAATTACAAGTTCAAGGCCAGACTCAGCAATTTAGATCCTGTGTCAAAATAAAAAATAAAAAGGGCTGGGGGTGTAGCTCAATGGTACAGTGCTACTCTCGGTTCAACTTGCAGTACTGAAAAAAAAAAATCAGAACTATACAATACAAACTGAAAACTTAATGTAAACTACAGACTTTAGTTAATAGACATCTATCAATATTGGTTTATCAATTTTTTAAAATGCACTATGCTAATGCAAGCTACTAATAATAGTGAAAACTGTGTAGGAGTAGGAAACATGAAAACTTTTCTTTCTGAGTTATTTTTCTGTAAACTTAAAAGTGCTCAAAAATAGTGTCTTAACTTAATAAATACATTCTTCTAGTTTCTAATTTGGTTACAGAAGAATAGATAAATATATTAGCTCTGTTAGTCCTCACAAAAGAACTTTGACATAGTTTCTATCAGTATCTCCATTTCGAGGCTGGGAAGATGGACTCACTAAGCTAGTGACTTTCCCAGATTCACATAGTAACTAACTAGGAGCTACAGGTATGGTAACCATAATGGATCTTCCCCAGAAACAGCTCCACCAATCACTATGACTCATTATACTCCAAAGGCATTAAATGTACGAGGGAAACACCGCGATAAAGAAAGCACTATAAAAAAACATACAGGCTCCAGTGTTTCCCATCACGTGTTCAGAGGAGACCAGAACATTGTGATCAGGGTGAACACATCTGCATGGAGCAGTGATGCTAAGAAAAAAATCTCCATTCACGAATGAAGACTGACAGTTTACAGCTTTTCTTTGTTGTCATTGTTTATTATTTTTGTTGTTGCCTTTGAAAACCACTGAATCCCAGTTGACATATACAGTCTTTTGGTGATAAATATCAATATTTTTTGACATGGTTACATAGATCTCAATGTGGACAGGTTCAGCGGTATAGCTTTTCTATTTTGCTTTTTAACTCACTTGTGAGGTTAATGGATAAAATGTGCTGTGGAGGGAAAGATTGGTAGTCTGATATTTGTAAAGGATTTAAAAATACATATGAAGTGGCATTTAGGTAAAATTAGAGACATGACAGGGTAAGTCATTGACTGTGAAACAAAATTCCAGTCAACTGATGAGTCCAGGGACATAACAGGAGGGCTTTAGGTTTTCTTCCTTAAAGTGCTTTCCAGATACTCTTTTATTACGACAAACCTTTCCAAAACCTGGATCTTCAAAGTGACCTTTTTCCTGCACTGCCTGAAATAAAAATTTCACTCCATCCCTGCCTGGGACAGGAATAAAGCAACCATAAAGTTTAGGGTCTTTCTAGATTATACAATGCACAATATGATATCATCTTAACTGTTTTCCAAAGCAGAAGATGTATCCAATTAACCTTGAATATTTTGTAAGAAATCTCATAATAGAAAATATAATTGCATGGTTGTCAAACTTATGAGATATGATAGAGTCCCATAAAATAATTCTCATCAGAAGATTAACACTAATGAAACATAATCTTCAAATAAAAAACTAAAAAATTAACTCACTGCCATCAAAATATACAATTAAAATGAACTTAGAAGGGTAGAAAAATACATTAAACACAATTATTACAATTTCTGGATTTAACAGAGGAATTTGTCCCACTATACAGAAATCATTCTTTCTGAATTCTTGCTAAAAGAAAGACCAGATTAAAGAAAATATTTTTCTTGCCCCTTTGTGGTGTCATAAGGTTATTCTATGAGCAGGTTTCTACTAAAGTCAATGTCTTTAAGGTACAGTTCTTGGTATATAAAAAAAAAAAAAAAATGGAAATAGCAGGGAAAACCTTTCACACAGATAGAAATAGAGAAAATTGCTAAAGAAAAGGAAAAAAGCCCCCTTGACAGATAAGCAATAGCTCTGCTTACACAGTAATTTATGGTAATATCAGAAAGCTTTTGATAAAATTTCACACACATTGCAGGGTAGGACATTGGGGAAGATAAAGGACTCAAAGAGATAGGGAAAAAATTAAAACCATTTTTAAGAGGGGGAGGAAGTATTTTGCAAAAAAAATATTTTGACAATTGGTTTTGATGGTTATAACAATTTATATAATTTCTGTGTGCATTGAGGAACTGCAGTAGCAAAAAAAAAAAAAATGGCAACCTAACATTTCCCCCATTGCTACAAAAAGTCACCTTTGATAACAATAAATATGGGAAGATTTTAAATGCATATATATACATATACACATATATGTATATATTGTATATGTGTGAATGTATGCACAGCCTATAATGTCTGTGAACTAAACTGTTATCATTTGACCAATTTAGCACTTTTAGACTCCTATCTTCATTTTATTTGATAGCAAATCAATTTTCCAATAAAATAATTTTGCCTTTGGGGTATTATAATGAAAAACCAATTTAAAATATATTTCTATAAATACTGAAAAGTACTTTCACACTAGACGTGCAGTAAATAAATGAAGCAATATTCATACACAGTGCTCCTTCCTTTCTTGTTATCTGAAAAATAATGAGTCTTCGTTTACATGTTTTTCCATCAACTCCTGAAGTTCTTATTAAGGTTAAAGCTTGAATATAATTGTTCCTCTATGGAATTTTTCATTTTGAATTTTAAATGCTCTGATTTCACTTTCTATACTTAAAAAATATAAATGGCATCAATAAAAAGTTTTAAAATGAACTTCATATATTCTTCAATGGCCATTTTTTTAATAAAATGGTCCTGCTTTTTCTCTGAATTTCAATGTATATCTGGCCTATCACTGTTGTTCTTAATCACTGATTTCTACCACTATGTTATGCTTCATTTTAGAAAACAGGACTTCTTTTTTTTTTTTTTTTTTGTCATTCGAAAGGAGCATATTGTAAGAACTCTGTTACTTGTTTTTAAAGACCATTGACAAGAAAATTTGGGGAAAGAAATGCAGGTCTGTCTCTGTTCTCCCTAGCAAATCTCTCCTGAGGCAGAGCTTTAATGAGTAGCTCTGGAAACTTCTTAAGCAATATGTATCACTGACCTAGATGGCTGACCTTTCAGGCTGATGCTATTCAATAAAGATAATATCAGAATCTGAAGTAACTGGTTTGAGTTTCTAAAGTATTTTGAGGAAATATTTTGTGAGAGTGGGAAGCATATTTTAATGCCATTCACATGTTTCCCTGAGAAGGAAAGCTGATCTGCAAGGGCGCTGAAAGCATTACAGGCTAATTTCATTGCAATTTGGGGAACTGAGAGGGTGGCTGGGAGAACCAAAAGTTAGGTGGGGGTTCAAGAGCATGGAGGTGAATACCATTGACCCTTTGGAAAATCACAAAGTGCTGGAACCTGCTAGAGAAGGTTCATGTTTTGAGCCTTTACAGCAATCGTGCAGCTCTCTTGAAAATTTACACTGTCATTTTATTTATAGCAGATGTCTCTTAAAGCAAACATTTTTACTTTATACTACACAAATCTTACGGAAAATTGCAAACATAATGTGGAGTTTTGGTCATGCTGTAGAAATCTATAGTATTTTCTATAATGGATTATGAGCAAGGGGAAAAAACTGATACTGATCTAAGGCTGAAGGATAAAGGGTAATCAAAACAAGGCTTCCGCAGATGCTTTCATGAAACTGTTTTAAAAGAGAAGGCAAAAGTTGAAACTATGGATTAAACCAACTAAATTAAATCAAGTTGTATTCAAAATACATTCTGCACGTCAGAATAAAATGACCAGAAGCCTGCATAAACCAATTCCAGTGTCTGAGGTACAAAAACATAAATAGAAGTTTTATTTGGATATTCCTAAGCAATATATTTGTTTCTTGTGTACATCCAATGGAAAAGCAATCTAAGTGTGCATTTCATTTTTCTAGCTAGTTCTGAATGATAGTTTCTTATGATTCAAGTTTGAGGCTAGTGAGTTTAGTCTATGTCCTATCATTGCTGAACAGCTACTAAACTGCCCAGCTGAGAAGCTTTAGCATCTGAAATTTAGTTCTTAGTATAAAAATAGAAAGTGCAATTAAAGGAGGAAGTAAATTCTGCCTGGAAACTTATACTGGAAGTGTAAATAGGAGGAAAATAAGAGATAATACAATGTTACATTAAGTGAATTTAGCAACCTAATTTTCCAAGGACTAGTCAGTCCATTCAGCTACAAATATTTACTCTTATATTCTGTATACCTAATTAGCAGAATTCAAAACAAAATTATAGGAATTCTGGAAACTGAAATCCAGATAAGTAAAAACTGGATTTCTGAAAATTCACTGTTCATTATTCAGAGTTTGCAACAATACATATTTCAGAAAGAAAGTCATTAAAATAATGTGGCTGTTATGTTTTCACAGGTCTTTCTGAGAGTTTAACCAATACGACAGCATAATCTCTCTGGACTCTAAAAATACAAATCCATGACAAGGACATGAGATTGATGGAATTTGTAATCATATATTTTTACTTATGTAATAAATTTACAATTTCAAGGACATTATTCAAAATGACCCTACTGCATTACAATGTGTGCATTCCTATGCTATTTTGCATTAATGTCTGCAGAAAATTTTTAACACTCTTAACAATCTGCTGGTGGTGCTTCAGTGGGTTACTTACCATTATAATTCTGGTCACAGATGAGGGTTAAAATATCTCTAACCTTTACAAATGTATTATGTGGCACCACTGACATAGCTTTTATTGCAGATAAAATCAATGACAAATTTTCTGTATGACAGAAGAAGAACATGATTTCATATTAAATTCTGACGATAGAGACATATTTCTCTGCTTGTACTTCTAAAATGTTTTGGATATAGTAACAATGGGCAATACTTTCTCTATCATTACATCAATAAAATCTCAAAATCCACTTCATTTTTATAGGTCCAGAGCTTCAGTAAATATTTCTTAAGGGAAAGTAAAAAACAGTTTGAAAATGTTCAGAATTCAGCTCACTTCTAACCTGGCTGATCAAAACAGACAAAACATTCTGCTGGTTAGACATAATGAGAAGCAGAAAGAGGAAGCCACAAAAGAGCCTGGAAATTGAATGTTGCCATGAAGGTGTATAAGAGCTTGAGCAAAAGTTTCTCAAATATAAGTGTCAAGATAATGGTAGGTCCCTCTGACAGTCATTTAAAAGAAAGAATAAAGCCTATTATAGAAACTTTTTGGAGTTATAAAAGCACTTGAGTTTTCAGGGAGCCACAGACTTGTAAAATGTTTCTGACATCCCATCAAAAAATCGGTGTTATGACATTGTCATAATACATAATCATATAGTCAAGGAATGATTGGAAGTAAATCCATAATAGCACTTTTTTTTTTTTTTTTACAAATTTCACGTTGTATTCCAGATAACTTTTTTCTCTCTTCTTTCCTTAGATTACATGATGAAGAGAAAGAGAAATGCATTGTTTCTCCTGATCCTTTTTCTTGACAATTTCTTGAAAAAGATGAAAGTTCTAATTGGTCCCTATTTTTTTCAGCTTTTGATTATGAAGAACCTAAAAGAAGTCCCTATCTAGTGGTCCAAACTGTCTAATATTTTCCTGAATATCTTTTCAAAATTACCTCCTCAGGAAAAATCATCCCTTTCAATTACTAGACACCTCAAAGTTATATCAAGGGCTGTGTGAACTTTGTTTAAGTATCTTTAGGATCTGCTGAACTTGACTCTTCTATTGCATTCTCAGCATGACACCAGAGATTTCCCTAGACTAGGTTTTAATCACAAGTTTACCTGAAATCAGACCCAAGCTTAATATATAGAGTAACTTAGCAGTGAAAATGCACCCCTTCCCTCCCAAAAGAATGAACATGTGGTTTTAATTTTATTTAATTTATTTATTCTTTCAATTTATATTAAAAAATCTTTCCCTATTGCTTAAGCCTTTGGGCACATGTGCATAATAAAAAACATTTCTGAGCATAAATATGCATATTTAACTGTTTCTATCAGGATTCTCCTAAAAGGTCCATCAAAATGACATATTTTATAGTTAGGAGTTTCAATTGAAAATCTATTAGCAAAATAATTCTATTAAATTGTATGATATGTCTAACATCAATTAATTACATTTATATCCAGCTCTATAGTATAATGACTTCAATAATATAAATTGTGATTTTAATTTTGGAGTAGAACTTATAAGTTTCCCTTAAGTTTAGTATTTAATGGTTTTTCCAGATTAGCCTGTTTCTACAAATTGAGACTTTCATTTTTCTAATCAAGCAACTGGTCAAGTGTTATTTTTTATGATTTTTTTTCATTGAGTTTATCAGTTTAATTTGCTGTGAAGTAGTAAAGCAACCCAGTGAAACCAACAAACTAAAGGTCACTGCAGAATAATGTTTCACTTTGGCTATGCACTGTTCATATTTGGCTATATGCACTGTTCATATTTGACCAGAACTTTATTTTCTTAAATATTGAATTCAAATGTCCTAAGACTGAAGTCAGAGAAGTCCAATATTGCAATCAGATTTAAAATAGAGTATTATCATACTTGACACCAGTCAATAAAACCAACTAAGATGTCTCTACCAGGTCAGTACTAAGTCAATTCCTTCTCATGATCAGACTAGTTTCACATCTGGTCATTTCAGCTGAGAAGGTAAACTGACCCTGGGATTACAGGTAGTCCGTAGCTGGGTTCCATCTCCTTCTTAGGAAATCATGTACTTTTTTGTTACTGTTTCATGGTTGATAAGACAAAGATTGAAGGTGAAATGAGGTGGTAAAATGCTTGGAACATAATTTCCCACAAGTGATCAGTAAATGTTTGCTATTCTTATTGTCATTCAAGTAAATACTGTTATTCAAGCTTTTCACTTTCAACATACTACACCCCTTACTTGAAATGGCTCCTCTTTCTCTCTTTGAAAATTCAATACTTTCTTCAAGGTTCTGTGGAGTATGAAAAGGACAGCACGCTATCTCTCCTGGGTCTCTACTGTGTACCTATGCTCCACCATCATGTCACAATTAATGCTGCACAGAATCCAAAGAGGGAACTGGCCAGCATTTTATGATCTTCCTTTATCTTTCCTGGACAAGCTAAAGAACCACATTGTTTCAACAAAGACTCAGCTTATTTTATGTCTGCTATTGTTTTGGGGTTGTTTTTGATTTAAAAAAAAAAATGGTCCTTTAAAGGTTACTCCTTATCACCTGCCTTTAAATACATATTCTTGCACACTAAAATTCTCCGGATGGAGTCCAGTGAGACCCAGGATTATATAGTGCTTCCTTTTATAACACAGAGTTTCCACAAGTTATTTATTGTCATATTACATTACAGAGTATGATACAAGAAATACATATTCTTGGATATGTCTGTCAAACTTTAATTCCTTGAAACCAAAACAGATATGTCTACTATTATTAAAACAATTAAGGGTTATAGTCATGGGCACAGTGTTTATATGCATGCAATTCTTTTCTTTAACAATGGTAATGTCAAGTGTTTAAGCTTTATGTATGGATTTCACTTGAGGTCCATAAGTGTCTTGGATAAAGGGAAGGTAGTTATCTAAATGAGTAGACGTCTAAAAGATGAGTTTTTAATTTTTTAACTGCTTCCTATTTATTTTAAAAATCTTTGTGCATATTAAAATGAAACCCCAAATAATCTGATTTCACTACTTATTTTGTTTTGCTACTTTGTTAAAAACAAGACTCTTATCTAGTTATCATTCTTTGCTCCCCATCATAAACCAAAATCCTTTATTTCTTTCTCTGTCATAAAAAATTCAGTAAATGCTGATTTCCATTTCAAATTCCACTCTCTCTCTCTTTTTTTTTTTTTTCCCAGAAGGACATCAGATTCAATGACAATTACATCACTAATCTCCTTAGTCCTAACAGTGGGAAACCAAGGCCAAGCTCCTTCTAATGGAAGCCCCACAGACAAAAGATAATATAATGTTCTTCTTTCTCAATAATAGTGAATTTTTATTTTGATGAAATCTTCATTTTTATTAATATGTTCTTATTTAAGTTATTTTCTGGGGTTAGGTATTTTATTTTGTCTCCTTTCTTTCATTTAAAAAAATGAGCATCTTATTACGTTTACTACAGAAAGAAAAATTTTCCATCCTGATTGACCACAATAATTTTTTTATTGTTGTTATCAGTGTCATTTTAGAAATACTATTTGAGGAAATTATTTCTATATAATTTGGGGAAATTATTTTTCCATCTTGTTGTTTAAACAACTGAAATGACAAAAAAATTTATGTACTCATACATGACTGTGTACAGATGTGAGTACAATAGCATACACATATTTTGATACATAGTGCCAGAGACAAAGGTATAGCTAGCTCTTCAACAAATGTTTTGTGACTTACATATTCTTTAGATTCTATAGAATATGTCCCATACTTTCAGAGACTTGTCAGAATTGCAAGGAATTACACACATACGAAAATTATGTTTTGTAATTTGTAAGTTTTACTATATCTGTAAAGAAATAAATAATATAGAATAAATAAACACTGAAGCTAGAATAACAATTTAGAATGAATTTTAATGAAGTCACTATCAAATATCCTGGTATGCACATATCATGAACAAAAACAATCTAAAAATAATTTTTTAAAAAAAGCAATATCAATTTCAAACTATTCTATGGAAGTAAAATAATTTTGTGAAATAGAAATTTGAATATATTTTCTGTTTATTAGCTTATCAAATTATTTGAAATCCTGTTTTAGCTAAATGTTATTTAAATAAATTTAAATTGAGTTATCTGTATGACATATATTAATCAATAACTATTTTTAAATTATTTTCAACAAATAAGACATTTTGCATAAATGTTTATCTTAATGTAAGCTAAGGATAAGTGAAGAAATATAACCAGATCACAAAAATAAAAAGTATCAATATTATTGTTGAATTTAAAAATCAATCAACAGATTTGTTTTGACTGCACTGAATCTTCTAGTTCCCCCAAACGACTATCATGGACACATAACATTTCAAGTAAAAACAGGTGCTCAATAACACTTGCTAAATTAAATTAAGGAAAAAAATTCAATAAGTTATTTAACTTATTATGACCAAGAAACTCCATTGTTAAAGCAGAATAAGCTGGTCAATTAACCAAATGAATTTTTTTATTTGATTACCATTTCTTAATTCAAATATCATTGTGTATGTATGAGAGAGTCACGTAGACAAAAGTAGGAAAAAAATTTAGAAAAGTTAGTAACAAAAAGAAGTCCAAATATAAAACAAAATCCACAATACAACATGGAAATATTTCTAGTTTGGGGATGTATTTCAGGGATAGAGTGCCTGCTTAGAACATGGAAGGTCCTGGGTTCAATCACCAGTAGCACCAAATAAAAAGAAAGAAAAAGAAGTACTTCTAGGTTAATTGAGTACAAAAATGCCTGGTCAAGTTAAAGACCATGTAAATAATTATGAAAGGAATGAAGGAAGGAAGAGAAGGAGGAAAAGAATAAATTTAAAAATTAAACAAATAAGTAAATATTAATTTTTCAAAATAAATTTTTAGAACAATGATGTTACAAGGAGTAATTTTTTGTGATAAAGTCTTCTTAGATCACATCGATAAGAGATAAGGTAAATTTTTCGTTTGTCTTACCCCATCCCATACTAAATACTTATTTTTTGAGAGAATAAAACTTCAATTGTTTAATTACTATTTTCATATGTTACCACATAATAAAATAATTTTGTGACTCTCTAAAAAGCAAATTGTATGAATTGTATATGTCATTTTATATGCATACATAAATACATTTATGTAAAGGTTTATTGATTCTGTGACAAAGTAAAAATGAACTTGTAAGATGAAATGAAACCAACATTTTTATTTATTAGAATCTTATTATAGAAAAAAAGAACCAGCAATGAGCTTACAGTGCATAAATTATTCTTTAGGTGTTAACAACACATACAAAGCTATAGCTACTAAAACTGGAATAGCTAAATTTAAAAAAAAAAAAACTGCAAATTTTCTAAACAAAATCCATTCATTCTGATTCTAAGAAACAGTTATTTGATATCTCTCAATTAAATAATCCAAACATTTGGAGTCTTATTGACCAAATAGCCATGTAGTTGACTGGATTTTCCAGTCAGATATTTGTGCATTATGTACACAAAACCAATGAATTACTGTGCTTTTAATAAACCTGAATAAGTTCCTGGAAGTTATTATATACACAAAGATAATGCAGTTGTATATGACCTGGTGGTTATTTGTGAAAAGTTTAAGTAAAGGAGTTTGAAAAGTTTTCAAATTTTCAGAGAGTAAATGTATAAGCACATTTTTGTTCAAAAATTGTCTCCTTTTTTAAAGTATATGTGGTCACTGAAAGCCCAGAATATGTCTCATATTAGAAAAAACAGACCAATGAGAGGGCACAGTTGACCAGCAAAAGAAGAGATGGTTGACAGGGCATAAACAGAAAGGATCCCAGAGGCAAGAAGTATGTGAAAAGAGCTAGTCATGGATGAAGGGGTATGGAGGAAGTATAGGGACTTGGAGAAGACAAAACTGCCCCGAAATCAGACCACATCTAGTTCTCAGATCTAAAAATCCATACATTCACTTGTCCTGATGCCCTGGAATTTCAATATTCTAGACATAGCTGGTAGTATTCTACTTTCAAGAAACGCAGAAATAAAGCATAGTCTGAGTTACATTCACCAATTTAATCACACAAATTTTGCCTAAATAACTACCATTAAAAGTGTAAGAAAACATTATTTCAGATGTATGTCTTAGGTTGAAACTAAAAGAAAAAAGAAAAAAAAATTGGTTAAGATGCACAGTCAAAAAGCTATTTTAATGCAACACCAGCTATTCACAGTATAATTTTTATACATGTGTAGATTTAGACAGAAAAATAAGTGACTGGAGTTAAAGAAACTCATCAGTGTGTCTTTAAGAGAATTCGAGAGATTAGATTCAGAAATAGATTTGTATAGATGGACTATCTTCATGAATTCTATTTTCCATGTCATCCGTTTTCCTCTATAGAAAGCATTAAGATATGAAAGTCATTCTTTTTAAAAACCAGAGCTGCTGTAAATCCTGCCACCATCAACCTTACAAACGGACTGCCCCTGTTTGGTACTTATCAAAGTTTTTTATATATATAGTGGACAAGACCTTTATTTGTACATAAATAATAAAGAAACACAATGAACACATGATTTAAAATATAATTAAACAAAATTCTATTACATTTATAACCTTTAGCAGCTTTTCTTTTAAAGAAATATGAAACAACTTAGGCTTTTTTCTTTTTGTCTTAAAATCATATCCCTGTACTTACCAACCTAGGGAAATTAGTAGACAACTGAATGCCTTACATAACTCAGGAAGCATAAAATATGTAGACTCATATTCTTGAGAGGTACCACAAAAAATTTTTGAGAAGTGTGGTTTATTGTAGTGCTCAATAGTATTAACATAAATAATTTAGTTATAAAAATAATAATACTTCTGAACATATTGAACTGATTTTAGTAGAACAGTTTCAAGTGTTTTCAGCCAGGGACTCCTGATATTCAAGTAAATTTGATAGACTTTGCCTTTTGTTTCATTTGCCTTTCATACCCCAAGGCCAATGCTTAAAATAATTCCAGACTCAGGTTCCCTATATCATCCTCATCTGTGTTCCCTAAGACATTTCTCCTATCCTCTCTTCAACCTACATCCCTCATCTATCAAAAGAATTACCCATCTCGTTTTCATTTGCAGGACATTTTCACCATGCTATCCTTGAAATCCATTCTGTGGGACCATGTTCTATGTGAAAGTGTTATAATTAGATCCTTCTGGTACATTTGATAATAACCCCATCTGGATTCGATCCAATATGTACTAGTTTTATACCAAATCTGACCTATTATGGCTAGAGTTACACTAAGTTTCCATTTCTACATTCTTTCTTATTTAAATTGTGAGCTGTTATCGAAGAATTTTAAGCAACAAACTATGAAGAAGTGAGTTTTCGTAAAGATAACTTAGAGGGCAACATCATTATTATTAGGTGTGGCTTTTTAAGGGGAGAAGCAGGAACAAAGACAAATAACCAGATTTTGGCTTCCTGCTCATTAGAATAGTAGCTCTCCAACTATTTTGACTAGTACTCCTTTTTAAACATGACAGGTAACCCTGACACTCATCTGGCCTGTTCTTAATTTCCATTGTCAGTATTGCTCCATGATAGCAATGAAATGTAATTCAAATTATACAATTAAAATTGGGAAGAAGTTTAGGGTTAGATATGGATAATTCATATATGATTCACAATATGCATCTGAGACTACTATTAGATTAAATGACCCAAAATCAGTGGTAAAATTAAGCATTGAAATTCACTATAGAGTTAAGTAAGCACACAGCAAAGATGGACAATGACAATACCAAACTAGAAAGAACTTTCAAATACAAACCACAAAGAGTAACAATTGAAAATTATTCCCAACAGATGAGTTTCCTGGCATTCACATAAGCAGCCCTTCTGAGAATGGAAGTGCCAGTCAAATCTCTGAGCTTCTTAGGATTGCCAAGCACTGTATAGCAGCCAGATTACTCAGTAAAGGAAAACAGAAAATCCAGCAGATCTAGGATTATACAAATATTGGCTTATAAACACGAAATCATGGCAACTCTGAGTAAATCACATAATATTTTACTTGAAAATGGACTTTAATTGTACACTACAGTGAAGTCTTATGGAATTACATGTCATTGCTTCAAAAGAACCGAAGAAAGAACTTGAAATCATTACATTAATTCACAGCCCATCAGTGGACAAAGAAAGTTAATTTTTAAAAAAATCTAATTGAGTTCTAAGTGCCTAAAAAATTAGATGTTTTGTATGCTAACCTAAAATTTTGTCAATAATTATATTGTGGATTATCTCAATTGCCAAATGCTATAACTCACATTTGGCTTCAAATACACACTTGTGTACAGGATATCACTAGGTCAAGCTGCACCCCCTGTAATTGTCAAGGCTAATGAGAAACATATTTCATAGACAACTAAAAAAAAAGCACCTGCTAAGTAAAGGCCAACTTGTGTCATTTCAAATCTTGATGACTTCTTTATACTTTGAATACAGAAAATTCTGAGAGAACTAAGTCATAACAAGTGGCAAGATAGCTTGGGCATTCCAAACTCAAAAGAGGCTGATTGTCATTTAGATTTTGAGCAGCAATTTAATTTCCACAAAACAACTTCATCTGTCCATTAAATTAATGATCTTAATTTAAATTTTATTAGTTTTGTGGTTTTTATTGACTTGAACTTGTAAAATGGTCTTTCTTATACATGATTCTATAAAGCCGATAAACACACAGAGTTTATACCTATTTTTATGTTTAAACGTGTTTAAGTAATACTATAATAAGAATAATTAAGTCAAAGCTTAGGGTCATTAAGAAACTTTGCTGTTAAAAGGGGCCTACACAATAGTGCCCTAGCTCTGTTGTAGAGAAGCAGCTATTTGGCCTAGCCACAGTTTGTCACAGCTAATCCGCTAGAGAATAAAGCCATAAAATGAATGGCACAGGCTGAACCTGGGGAGAAAATGGGCACATCGTGATTGGGAGAGAGATTAGGAGACATTTCTATAGTCAGCTGGAAAGATTATAGTAGGACTGCTTCACAAAAAGCTTCCTTATACCTTTTGAAGTTCTCTAGAATAATACCTCCTGGGAAACTCAGGCGATAGGCACATCCTGTTCTTGTAAAGAATTCTATAAAGGCCACAAAACATCTTTCTCAAACTTCCAGAAATACTGCAGTGCATCCATCCTTAGTCATCCTCACATCAAATCAAATACCAAGTCCTTTTTATCTGCACACTCCCTTGCACCAGAGCCTCCTCACCATTTTTACTGTTCGTACCATTGCCGTGAACAAAGACTTCTCCCTCAGGAAACTGAATGTAATTCTTCCAGTGCTTCTCAAACGTGAACTCTACCTCCATCTCAAAGCATTTTACCCACTGTTGTATTCTCCTACAGCAAAGTTCATTTCATTTGGTTACTTGACTCTAAAAGTCATGAAGCTTCCTCACTGCCAATTAAATTAGGTATTCAAGGCAAACATCCTAGCATTATTGACCTTTACTCTTTCCAAACTTGCTCCCTGATACTTTCTCAACTTCAACAACAGTAAGTTATTGGGTATTCACACCTCACTTACTGCCTCTGTGACTTTTAACAAGCTGTTTCCTTAACAGGATATATCCTTTTTTCCTACTCTTGGGTCATAGATTAGGTTCCTTAAGATTCCAAGACTCTAAAATGTACAAAAATGAATTTAATGTTGAAGTGCTCTAGAAATTGTAACTGGGCACCTTAGTCCATTCAAGTTGCAAAAACAAAATACTATGATCTGAGTAGTTTATAAACAATAACTTTATTCTTATAGTTCTGGAAGCTGGGAAATCCAAGATCAAGGAGCTAACAGATTCATGAAGGATCCATTTCCTGGCTTATAGATGGAGACTTCTAGCTCTACTCTTACATAGTACTAGTGGCAGAGACGCTCTTCAGGATCCTTTTATAAGGATATTGGTCTCATTTATTAGCTTTCTGCACTCATGACCTAATCATCTCCTTAAACACCCTGTCTTTTAATCCAGTACTCTTGGGAGTTGACAGTTCAACATATAAATTCTGGCAGAGATACAAACATTCAAACTACAGCAGAGAGTAAATACAAGAAACAAGGGAAACGAGATTGGGCAGAGTTTAAAGGTGGACTTGGGTAAAACTGAGAAATTTGCAGTGATCATACTAAAAAATCTGATCTGAGAAGATCTTTTAGAGATGTCCCCAATCCAAGAAAAGCAACCAGACAGGCCTGAATATCTCTCTAGACCAGTCATTGTATGCTATCTGCACTAGAAATGGAACATAACTTTTGGCAAGTCATCTTTCCTCAACTTGTAGTAGGATAGAGGGATGTAGCTAGTTGTATATAGTCAGGAGCAACAATAAGGCAGGTTTTTAAAACAGAACTGCACAACCCAGTACAGGCACTTAGGCACATTCCTTGTGGCACTCAGAATCAATTACTTCATAAAATAGGTTCACTCCATCTAGGAAAAACTCCAGAATTCGGGTTGATCTTAATCCCTGGGGCCACTCAGAATAGGAAGTTAGTGGTACAAAGTACAGTGTAAGATTACAGTTGATATTAATTATCTTTTTTCCACTGCCCATTTTATAAATTCCCCTAACCCTAATCTAACACCTCTGCTGATTTAAGCAGGTTACAATGTAAAGGAAGCCAGATACAATCCCTAGGAGTCTAATCCCCTGGTCTCTATAAATTTCTCAGACCATGACTGCTTCATCAAATTTTAGAGAGGATTGCCAAGAAATACCCAAGGAGATTTCCTGGGTACCTACTCCATTTTCCTTTGCCTCCTCTACCTCTCCCTGATTGTAAAGTTCAATCAGCCTATTAGGATAACTACTATTCTCCTTGTCTGTTGATCTCTTGGCAAAAGAATTCTGATCTGACTGGGTGGGACTCATTATGTAAAATTTAATGGAATTTACAAGATATTTCCTGGGGCAAGTGTTCCACATCTAAGCATATCTCCAGACATACAGAGCCTAGAGTTACAAGTTTGAGAAATGCATACTCCCTGAAAGGGTGGCTTCATATGATGGTAAGGTCACATCTATCTCCAACCTGAATTCCCAGACTCATATATTCCACCTTTTGGACATATACTACCTATGTCAGTCACTTATTTAATGAATATTGCATTCCAAAAGATAGACCCATACACATAGGTTATTTGCAAATTGTCACCTCAGTTGTGCTTTTAAGAGACTATTCTGCCGACAACCACTGGGTGGTGCAGTATGTAATAGGATCAATGTGTCCCATGATCATAAGCCAGCTGTTAACATCTCCATTGCTATAAATTAATCCAAGAAAATGTTAGGTAACATTATATATTTACAGATCAAACACTCTCAGGTAGTGGTTCTGACTGAGGCTCTGCAAGCTGAAAGTAGAAACCCATGCACATGAATATATCCAGGTTTCAGCCAAAATTAACTACTCTTTCTTTTCAGAGTAAAAAGAATCCTGTGAAAACTACCTGCCACCAAGCTAGTGGTTGGTCTCCTCAACAACTGATGACATGTCAGGGACTTGTCATTGATTTCTATTGCTGATGTGCTAGACTTTAAATAGCATCATCAACTAGATCAGTCTTGCTAAGTACTTACAGGTTGGTACTCCATCCTCTCCACCAAGAATACTCAGACCATAACCTTCTTTTGCCAACCCTAATGTGAGGATGACAGGCTCACTGATGTCAACTGACTGAGTAATGTTATCTATTTGGTTGTTTAGTAGGTTTTTCATTGTGAATGTGTCTGGTAGAAATTAACATGCAGCGCGAGAATTTCTGTACTTTATGCCCCCTTCCGAGAGGTCCATTAATAATATATGCCTTTTCGTTAGAGGTTATTCCGAATAATCCTTTCTTTCTCATTTCCGGCCACCTACCCAAAGTGTTGAAACATTTGACCTCTCTATAAATCCATGTATATTCTTAGCATGGTCCACTTCTCTTTCCACACAAAATGTTAGACTAATCAAAACTACTTTCCATAGAAGAATTTGCCTTTTGGTGGGGCTCTGGTACACTTGTGTTCATATTTCAAGCAAATTCACAAATGAAACATATGCAACTTTTTTACTCATCCATCACCTGGTCATAAGGGGCAAGGCTTCAGGTGGCTATAGGTGTGAGCTAAGGAAAAGGTGCCAATGACACAATGATAGATGGCATGGGATCTTGAGCAACCTCTTCAAGCCTTGTAACTTGTAGGCGCTACTCATATTCTATTCCATTCCAGATAACTCACTTGCATCTTGTGGTGATTTGTGACTGGACTTGCACAACCCTTTGACTCATGGAGTCTGCTAGAATCTATCTTGCAAAGGGCATCTCTGGACCCAGGAACATTTGATGTTTCATTATCAGATTCTCCATGACTACTAATACTCAGCAGCACATAAGGAGTTAGTTTGAATGGGTATTATCGCAGTCTGCAGAGGGCATCACTAGTTCTAAATCTGTGCAGATCTATGTTGCAAACACTCTCAGGGCAGGGATGGAGGTCACCAATCTCCAGTACCTATAATATCATAGAGTATTGCATAGTCCATGTGGCACAGCTGTTTGAATTACAGCCTGGATTGTACAAGAGCATATTTCTTAAAGGTAGTAAGCTTCTGTGTTACCCAGTAAGTGGGTTGGAGCATTAATCGTAAATGTAGAATAAAATTCCTCCAACACTCAAAGCATGCCAAGCACCGTATTTGCCTTCTAATGGTAGTAGATTGAAATGTAGTATTTGTGATTTACTTTGGAAATGATGTCCTTGCATTTTCTAGACCTCTAAAATATCATCAATGAATGAATCAGGTCTATTAATCTTTTGAGAGTTTACTCCAACCCTTGAAGTATATGTACTTACCTAAGTAAGTAAACCTTTAATGTACTTGCCACTTTTTACTCATCCTGTCAATTAGCATAATATTTTCAATATAGTAGTACAATGTTATATTAAGTGGCATGCATAAATGTTCTGAATCCCTTCCAATTATATTTATAGCACCAGATATGGAACTAGGCAATACATGTACATACTTTTGTCCACCTTATGAAAATTCGATTTACTTCTGGTCCTCCTTGATGAGATGGAAAAAGAGTATATGATCAAAGCCAGTTGAACTGTACCATGTGCTAGAGGTCATGTTAATCTTTCTAGAATACCAGCTTCAATTGTTGTTACTCCTTTATCAAGTGTACAGAAGTCTATTGTCATCTTCTAAATTGCACCTGTGTTTCCATAGAAACTATGCTGATGAATTAGGAAATATTGTGGAGACAACATTGCTGCATCTTTGATGTTTTTAATAGTGGCACTAATTTTTTCCAGGATGCAGTATTGTTTTTTATTTACTGTCTTCGTAGGGTTTTGAGGAAACAATTCAGAAGCTTCTTTTGACCTCCCCAATGATAACTCTTATCCCAGAAGGAACCTATGTTCTGACATTACCAACTACTAAGTTTGTCTCTTCTTAGACTTCATACACTACCAATCTAACAGGTACCTTGGATATCAAGATCAACTGAGACTCTATATCAACAGTCTTCAAAGTTATTTGGGCAATACCCCCTTTTCCCTGTACAATGGCCACAGTTACCTTAGAGGGAAGAACTGTGGTATTTATTACTGTATTTACTTGCTTTTTTGTTACCAGGTCTTACTTCCTGGATGTGTTTTCTTTAGTCAATAATGCTTCAAGTTTGAAAACAGTCAATTATAGAAATAGTGCAAGAGACATGCTTTATTTATGGCAGCTGCCCTTCACCGCCAATTTAAAAAAATTAGTATGGATAGGGCTGGGAAGATAGCTCAGCTGGTAGAGTGCCTGCCTCACAAGCACAAGGCCCTGAGTTCGATCCCCAGTACCGCAAAAAAAAAAAAAAAAAAAAAAAAAAAATTAGTATGGATAAGCAATACCCTTGTTGGCTCCCCATTTTCCTTAAAATAATTTATTCTATTAATGATCTCCATTGTTCAACTTTCTGTTCCCCTCTTATCAGGTGCAACACTTACCTGCCTGATTTATTGCTATGATTTGATCCTATGTATTTGGTCAATGGGCAAGTGGGGATATTGGGATAAATACAGAAAACATGTATACTCTATTATGAAGCAGAGATCTCTGCAACATCTTTAAGCAGTAATCTTTAACTGAGAGTGATAGGATACTTCTACAGTCCCAGAGAATTCAGGGAATCTAAGGATTCAAGAACTTGACAGATAAACTCAGATGTCTTTGACCCATTTCTCACCTTGACATAGGAGGGTTGCTAATATGGACATTCAACCTACTCTAAAGATTTGCTACTCATATAGTTAAACCCTGGGATGACCTCAACTTCTTCTGCATTTCAAGAGGAAATGGGAACTTTTTTATGTTGCCTGTAGGCTCTCTGGTTTTCACACTTAGCTTATAAATGGTGATTACTCTCAGTCTCCCATTGGTTTCATCCAATGTATACATTTCCCTTAACAGACATCCAAGGCCACCACATTTATAATTACAATTTTATTCAAACCTTTCAAACACCTGAGACACTGCACCCACCAGCAAATTCCTTTCCACAAGTATATGATTGCAAGTCAAATTTACCACTGGAAAAAGCTTTAATGATTGCCTTGTTACTGCATGGCAAGAATTATCCATACTCCCTCCACTCACTACTAGTGATGAAATCCTCATAGTCAGCTGGTGGGTCCAACCTTAAAACTTCATTTTATGGTCTTCTTCCTGGTACTACTTCCAGGACCAACTGATTGATGTTGGATTCTCCAAGAAACAGACACTGAGATTTGTATGCAAAAGTTTATTGAGCAGTACTGTTGGGAGTAACTGAGAAGGAGCAAAAGGAGCAGGACAGGGAAGGGGAAGGTAGGATTGAAATATGAGATAAGTGTGGGAGAAGGGAGAGATAGGGAAAGGTTGGTCAGTGGGTAATAAGTTATAGGTAAATAAGAGAAATAATTTTTGGTGTACTATTGCATAACACATTGACTATAGATTATGATAATGCATGGTATATTCCAAAAAAACAGGAAGAAAACATTTTGACTGTTTTTACCACAAAAATGATAAATATTTGAGGAAATAGATTTAAACATTATACAAAGCTTGCATGTATCTAAACAATGAACAGTATCCCATAAATACGTATAATTTTAAATATTAATGAAAAAACACATAATAACCAAAAAGTAGACAAAATTCCAATGTCCATCAACTAATAAATGGATAAATAAAATATGATATCTCTATATACTGAACTAAAAAGTAATGAAATATACTCAAGTGCTGCCTACCAAAGTTGTGGTCAGTGACGGTCTGCTTATATGATGTTAGTCCCATAGATTACAAAGAAGTCAAATAAAAAAGGTATGTGTGACTTTTGTTTACCCTTTTGGAAACTTCAAAATTGAAATAATGGTTGAACAATGACCTTAATTAAGGCTATCAGGCCAGATCTTTGTGTTTCCAAATAAATTAGTCCCTGGGTGAGGGTAACCCATAGGAGGAAGGATAAACTGGGGCATGGCATGTTTCTTTCAGTCAAAAGCAATTATTGGAGTTCTCAGTATCTAATACTTACAAGGTTTCCAAGAATGAATACCTCACTCATACTTAAAGTGAGTGTCTTGAACAGAGATTTGGCGGCACAATATATCATTTGCTATATTATCTCTTAAAGCCCCATAAAATTCCATCCTTGTTCTTCTAAGCTGCGAATATTCTGATTTTCCCTCTAAAGCCCTACTGAACTTTGCTGTAACATTCTCAAAACTCATTTTACCTTCTACTATCTTTATATATAACTCTAATCTTTCCTTTTATATTTAAAATTCCTTGAATGCCAAATTTGTGTCTGATTTATCTTTGCATTCCTTTCTAAGTCTATTTCTTTACTTTCTCATCATGCAATCAATATTTGTTTTATCTTGAAAATTTCTATTTATCTTCAGATCTCAGCTTGCAAATCCTTTAAGAAACCTTCCCTAACCTCCCAGACTCAAGAAGGTTTTAGATGTTCATTACACCTTGTACTTGTCTATTATTACATTAATTATGATTATACTTAATTTGTCACTGAAATAGTTTTTTAATAGACTACTGCTGCTAAGAATAAAAATACATGAAAACAAAACCTAGATCTCTTTTGTTCACTACTGTATCTACAGAAATAAGCACAATACCCAGAGTATACCTGGTTGTTAAATAAATACTTATTGAGTGAAAAGAATGATGAGTTAATAAATGAAGATGAGAATCCACTTCAGGATGAAAGTTACTTGGGAAAGAATGGAAATTCATTCAACCAGGAGCCTGAATCGACTCATAAGTTTGCTTTCCTCTTAAGATGTTGCCAGGACCAATAATGCCAAGGGGCTGCATTGATGAGGAAATGGAAGGATCAAAGTATTTCAGGCATTTTGATTGCTGGACAGATCCTAGCGAAAGAGTCCAGAGAGGCTGGCCACCTGGAAGACAACATGAGGACCTTCAACCTCTGGGTTTAAGGTAAGGTAAAGAGGCCCTTCCCTATAAAGGGGGGTATAGAAAGTCAAATTTAGTGTTGGAATTAAACTTTTATCTTGTTTTCTGTTTGAATCAATCCCCGTGAGTGATGAGAGACTGCATTTGAGTCACCAGGACCCTTTCATCTAAGCCACGTCACTCTGCTTAAAGAAAACAAGACCAAGAGGAGCAGTGGTCCTGCGGGTCTTTGCTGTCAGGTTCCTTAATGGAATAGCACTACAGGAAGTAAGGATCACAGTATTCTCTTTCCAAGCTTCTTCAGGAACTTTCTTTCAGGGTTGGCTTATTATAGATATATTGGTTGATACATGGATAAAAATGTGTATTCTATGTGCCAATATAAAATATTTGTTACTTCATTTTATTATTACTTTAACTTCTTGTTGCAGATATTAGACTTTGGCATCAGATTATATATGTTCCAAAACTGCTTAAACCACTTGCAAAATGAGCTATCTTGAAAAAAATCACTTGGCAGCCTCAGTTTCCTCATTTTTAAAGTAAATCTTTTGATCATAGGAAAAACTGCATCAGAGGTATTGAAAGGAATGCAGTAAGAAATTAAAACTTTGTGTTTAGTGAATCTTCACCCCCGTGATTATCTGTAATGGTAATAGACCATACTCACTAAGGAATAACTTTGTCAAGTATTTATTGATATGATTATGGGTTTCTTGTTGTCAATACTTTGAGGTAGGTGAAAAATGCATTCATACTCTAAATGATTGCCTTAAGTTATGACAAAGCTTTAGAAGGAAGTATCTAGTATTAGCAAGGTATTGGCACAGGCATTTATCTAATAACTACCTACTAACTGACTGGTTGAGGTGCATGGAGATTAGGTCAGAAATTTTGGGGAAATTTTTAATTGTTGTAAAGCTAGGCTCACCATCAAATATCACTTACAATGTCTCCTTTTTAAATTATTCCCTGAAATTTAGTAAAATAAATAGCAAACTTCTCTGGGTCTAAGTATATATTTTAACTATTGGGACTAAGAAAATAATACCCAAAATGAAGGTCTTAGTTGCAGTCTAAGGAGCAGAGTTTTCCTCTGACCTTCTCCTGCCCTCTGTCTCTTTCTCAGCTCTTTCTCCCCTGAGGCAAACCATAGAAACTAGAATTTCCTTACTCAAAAGCAGGACATAGAAAACAGAACTTTTTTCCTGAAGCAAGTCATAAAACCTAAAAATATTACTCTAATTTTTCCCACCTTTCTGTGTAGGGGTTGACCATAAAGAAATTAAAACCCTCATTCCAGAAAGGTCCTGCCTCATAGCCAGGAAGAGGAAGTATTGCAACAGAGAGGTCAAGAAGAACCTAAGCAGACAGGCCTTACTGGTTTCCTCAACTTGGTCCCTTTGCAGTAGAACAGACCTTCTTTGTTCAATTATAGGTCTACACAATTACCCTCTGATTCAGTGATTCTGAGCATAAACATGGGTAGTTCATTCTTGAATTTTGGTCTTCATTCTGAAGTCTCCTGTGTCATGTAAAACAAAGATCAAATAGATGTGTTATGCTGTTTTCTCTTTAACGCTATCTTTTGTCATAGACAAGTCATCCATGACCCTTCATAATGAACATGAAAGAGATCACCTGCTTTTTATCCCCTATGAGACCTAGGTTTCGTGTTTTCACGGTCAGATATAATCTTTATTTTTTATATCACTTTTTAGAGAATTAGGAAATTTTTAGAGTTAGCAAGTCTACTAATTTTCTGCTCAAGGAATCGTCTGTGTAGATTTGCAGCCATGCAGTCTTTATCTTTCTGTCAGAATGACTGATGGTAAAGTACAGAAGGGTATCAGAAAAGTTCTCTTCTAACCCTACCTCTCTAAGTGGCACCATGACTCTGAGCATTCTACCTGGCAATCTAAGACTGTGGTCTTACTTACAAAATTGAGAACTTTAATTCATGTTTATTGAGCCCCTATTACAATCAAAAAAATTACACAAGAAACAGTGATTCCACCAGGAAGGCTCTTGACAACATCATAGAACATCATACCGGTCTTTCATTTCTGGAATATCAGGATACTGCTCCCCACTCTCAACCCATTTTCTGTGTTTCTCCTCCTTCCTTTTGTTCCTTTGCAGTATGTGTATACATATTTTGACTCCTTCTCAAGTAAAAGCTCCTGTCAGTCCAGGGACTTTATTATGTTGTCTTTATTCTTTGTACCACTTATTGTCTTGTTTTATATTCAGGAAAGTAGTTGAACATAGTAGGTTATAGACGAAATGTTGTGTATAACAGCATTAATAGCTATTATCCAAGGAAGGATCAGGAAAATGTTATTACAAAAGATTTAAAATTTACTCTGAATAACTAGGGCTTATTTAGCTGCTAATGTTTTATTTCAGAGGGTAGCCTCATAAATATCCCCATTTTGAATACAAAAGATTCAGAGTAACTTGATGCTATGGTTTTAGATATGGTTTAATTCATGTGTTTGAAACTTCATCCTGGTGTGACAACGTTAAGAAATAGTGGGACCTTGACAACGTTAAGAAATAGACAGGCTGGGGTCTAGTGACATATGGTTAGGTCCTTTGTGGGTGCTGTCCTCAGAAGTGATTAAAGTCATTGTCATGGGTCATGTCAAGACAGGGTTTTATGAAAAGAGTGGGATTGGTCCTTCCCTGCAGCACACACACACACACACACACACACACACACATACACACACACAGGCTTCCTGTCTTGCCATGTGAGCTCTGCCTGGCACAAAAGCTTTGGCCGTCATGCCACTGCCATGATGTCATGAAGCCAATAGAGCCCTTGCCAGAACTGGTGCTGCATGTACTTTTGTTATTTTAAAAATATGTATATGTCAAATTATGTTAAACTCCTCAAAATGCTCCAGGAACTTCCCATTGCATTCAAACTTGCTAGGTGTGGTGACACACGCCTTTAATCCCAGCAACTCCAGAAGCTTAGGCAGGAGGATTGCAAGTTGGAGGCCAATCTCAACAATTTAGCAAGACCCTATCTCAAAATTAAAAGAACTGGGAAGGTAGCTCATTGGTAAAACACCCCTGGGTTCAATCCTCAGTACCAAAAAATAAAATAAAATCCATGACCCTTTCCACACAGTCCTGGTGGCTACCACTCTGACCTCAGTCATTGCCTTTCTTTCTCTCTCACTTATCTAATTCCATCCATACCTGCTCCTTGCTACTTGTTAAAGTCCCCAGTGTCCAACTTAAGGGCCTGTATATTGACATTTCATAGGACCAAGAATTTCTTTTAATTTAATTTCTCAATTCATTCTGGACACAGTTCAAATGTCATCTCAGAAAATTACTTGTTTAGCCATTCTTTCAGAAATAACAGCCTCCTTTATTTATCCAGTCTTTTCTTTTTTTCTTTTCACATTGCTTATTTCTACCCAACATTTACGTAACTATCAAGGTCATCAAAAACAAGGAACATCTGAGAAACAGAGCCAAGAATTGCCTAAGGAGACGTGACAAATAATTGTAATATGTATCCTAGTAGGGCTCCTTGGACTGAAAAGGACATTGGAGAAAAAATAAGGAAATCTGAATAAACCATAAGGTTTAGGTAATAATAATATCTCAATATAAGGTGTAAATAATAGTGAAAATTAAGTATGAGGAAATTGTACTAACTTCTCAATTTTTCTGTAAAAATTTAAAACAAAAAATTTACTGAAAAGTGTGTTCATGTATGTATATTCTTTGATAACCATCCATTTCCCTCGAAACCCTTGTTCACTATTTTATCACCAGTCTTAGACTAATGCCTTACACATAGCAGACATTTTATAAATATGTGCCTAATTAATTAATTGTGCCATTTATACTTCACCAGAACCCCAAATGGATTCCAAGATTTAGGAAACATTTGCTAGTTATAGAAAGTGCAGGGATGGGCTGGGTGTATAGCTCAGTGGTAGAATGCTTACCTAGCATGTGCAAATTCCTGGGTTCAATCTCTACCATTTGAAAAACAAAAAGAAGAAAGGAAAGAAAGATAGACAGATAGATCAAGGAGAAGAACCACAATTCAAACCCAGTTCAATCCATTTCAAGGATGTATTAAATCACCACTTAGGACCAAAAAAGTAATTTGGAGTTCTGAAGTGTAGTTAGTGTAAGTACAGTAGGGAACCTTGGTTTTAAGCAAGGAGAGTAGTGAAATGACTATTTAAATGAAAAATGGATTAAGAAGGGCAGAGACAGAATGTACCAATCTCAATCACACAAAAAAGGCATATTGTGTATACAAACAACCTGGAAGGACACATCCAACTAGGCTGCTTGTAACTGAAAAATTTCGTTCTTTGCATTTTTCCTGTAATGTGCACATTAACTTTTTAAAAATAAAAGCTATTTTAAAAAAGGCAGAGACAATGATAGGAAGGACAATTTAAGAAATATGATAATGATATCAAATGAAAAGAAATAAGAACTAAGCAATGAGGGAGTTAGAATGGAAAGAAATTGAAAATACATGTATGTAAAAGATACTTTTTTTTTTTTTGTGGTGATGGGGATTGAACCCAGGTCCTTGTGCTTGCGAGGCAAGCACTCTACCAACTGAGCTATAAAAGATACTTTGGTCTAGGAATATAGGGGATTGACCATTGATTCAAGTAATGAGCAAGGAAGAAAAAACAGATCCAGATAGAACTGAGGTTATGAATCTAGATGACTAAAAGAATATTAATACCATTAATTGAAATGGGGAATAGCAATTCTTCTCTGACATACATACATATGTATGTGTGTGTGTACATATATGTGCACATGTGTATTATTTGTGAGTAACTAATGAAATATATATATAAACATATATATATTTATATAAATATATTTATTTAATATATATTTAATATTTAATATATATAAATATTTATATATATATAAATATATATATATATAATCCTTTGGAAAGTTTAAAAACATTAGACAACCAGATATAAGTTATTTTTAAAATGAATTTTATTTACAATTTTCCAAGTGAAAAATCAGTAACAGAAGGTCGTATTATGCCATGTAAGTTAATGCTTAGCTTTATCTGACAGCATTATTGATGGTCTTTCTTGTTTTTTATGTCTCAGGTACGAAATCTTGATAATAAAAAAACAATATAATCCCTGTATAAAACATACTGAGATCTCTGCTCTCCACATCAGTCTTGGGGTTATTAAATGATAATTATTACTATGACTTAATATCCATCTACTACTATCATACATACAACCTGCAGAACAAATGAAAGGTGTTACCCTAGAGCAAAGTAATTTTTTTATGATCAATAGCCTATCATTAGCATAATGTTTATTTTATGCATTTGCAGACATTATATCACCTGAATTGTGGTTTATAAATATTAACCTATTGATCTTTGCTGCACTTCCATACGCTACAAGAGTTTCTGATAAACATCATCTTTGCCTTTTTTGTAGGTGAAGGACAAAACAATTAAACAAACTTCTAGTTATTTGATGATTGGACATGGTTGTAGAAAACTCTGAATCCAAGGTTGTTCAACCACATAAATTCCTCAAGCTTTCCTAGAGGTTTACATTCCAGCTTACCCATAAATTCCAAACTGATAATATGGCCTATTTTAAATTAAAATGTAGAATGAGTACAATAACATAATGTGCATGTTTTTACGCAGCACTATGACTTGTGGCTCACAAACGCTGTATAAATTATCAAATAGTATACTGTAAATGGACTTGGTTTATTTCACAAAAATCTACTACCATTTATTTTCTTGTCTATTTTCTTTTTCAAGTTTTAGCTGAAGCAATTTATTAAGCAAGATTTCCTGGACTCTTCCCTGGAAACGTATCTTTTTTATTCTTTTGGGAGTTCATTACACTGGTTACCAATCTGATTTCATTTAGGTAGTGAAGATCAGCACTTTGAATGAACAAAATTATATACCCTTAAAAATAATAAGAACATACTTAGGGGTGTTTAAGAAATCCATTTTTTTCTTAAACATATTTTTTTCACTCCATTTGTGTGGATTTCCTGATAGAAAGCTTTATTCAATTCATTATTTCTTCAATTCATTTTGCTAAAGTAAACCAGACACGAGACTGAAGCCTAGGACCAGCATTAGAGTTATATTTAATGAAAATCTGGAACACAAAAGCACTTCAATTATTCATGTTTCCTGATATGTACTGAAAAATGGGTGCACATATGTGTGTTCCTTTGATAGGGTTCAAATTAGCAGTGAGCTTTTAAAAAATGCAATCCCTAGTAGCTTCAACAAATGTCTTTTAACCAGCTTATCTTGAGGAAAACAGAGACTTTAAATCAAACTTCTATTTCATCTATTTCTTTCTTTATTACTGAAATGAATAAAGTAATTTTGCATGGAAACTTAAATGCTTATCAAAATTGGGAAGCAATAAGTGCAACAATAAAACCATTTGTTAGAAGATTCATATATTATTTTATATTATTATGTCTGGCGTGACAACATTTGTCTTGTCATAGGGAATTACATGGATTTCTTAAGCTGCAAACTGAGACATAAGTCATGTGTGTGAAAAGCAAAGGACTGAAAATTATGTCTAGTCGAACTCTCTGAAATTTGTTCATGAGAAGAAACTTTAGAACTTCAAACCAACAACCTTTATTTCACCACTTGCAACACAGAAATATTCTCGGTAATAAGTTCGACAAATCCACGTTCAGTTCCATATGGTCATTTATCCTCCCTATGTCTTTGAAAGTAAAATACTGTGAAGGCAGCATTTGAGTTTTTGGTGACAAATTACTTTTCTCAATGGAATCAAAGGCTGTGGCCATCTGCAATGAAATAGATGAGCCACAGCTGGCTTTCATAATAATCAATCCTGATTGCAGAAGGACTGTGGCACTTCTGGATTGATTGTGAGGACCTGCTGTGACAAACAATACTGACCAATTCAGTCATGTTGACAACAAGTTATTTCTCATGTTTAGATACAGACTTTACCTTGTGTCATCAGAGGGAAGGGAAGAGTTGGAACTCATTCAAAACACTATTCATTGGTCAATAGTGGAAGCCTGGAAATGCAGAAAATTCTTAAACTAGATTTAGAGAACTTCCTCCATGATATGTCAACACTAATGCTACATCTATATTGTATCAGTAAAATATGTAATCAAATTTACTAGGATTTCTATCATTGCCTCCTTTATCTAAAGGAAATAGACTCCCCAATTTGCACAATGTGAACTGAAGACCTTGACTCCATCTTTCTCTGTGTCTCCCTGGTAAAACTGATTCTCCTAGGGATGGATACCTGATGAAAAGGCTGGTAGGCCTTAGTACAGTAGAGGCTTAGGACTGTGGCCCCAGCCAATAAAATTCATCTTTTTGGAATTTAGAATTAGAATCTAAAACATTAAATTAGTTAGCTATGTAGAACTAAGACTAAAAATTATATAATTCCCATATCTGGGAAGTTGATAAAGACCAAAATGAATGATAGAAAAGAAGCAGTAATGAAGGCTGACATACTGAATGCTTACTCCATGCCAGACATTATCCACTATTTATTTTAAATCTCACATCACTATTATCTTTATAAGGTACTAGTATTATCCCTGTATAACTGATGAAAAATCTAAAATTTGAAGAGTTAAATTATTTCCATCATAGATGTGAAATAGAGACAGAACTCAAGCTCAATTCTGTTGGATTCCTCTTTTCCAGCTATAGAGCTGGAAATCTGTGGGAGAAGGTGGAGAAGAATAGAGGGTGAGAAGCAAATAGAAGTAAATGTAACCTCATCCTATAGCTTTAAGAGTGACTTCTCTAACTTCTGAACTACAGTTTGCTTAGGTCTAAATATTTGCCCATCTCTGTCCTCAGATTCTCACAAACTTCCACCATGTCTCTAGATGTGTGTGTAGGACACAGTAAAAATGGTGCTGCTGAGATAATTAAAGAAAAGTTGCTATTTCTCTTCATTTCTTCAGGCAGTTCTTTCAGTGTTTGATAATTACTTTGACTTCAGATTTAACTTCAGTGTTACTGTGAGTGTCTGAATATGTAATGCACAAATATCTAGTGATTGTGAGTAAATATGAAATTTGAATTCTTTTTTTCAGGAATTTCCTACTTTTCAATTTATAAGGAACACCCAAGACTAAATCAGATAAATGTTTATTTATCATTAATAATGACCATGGTATTTGAATATATATATAATTCTTCCTTCTACAATCACTTTCATTAGTGAGATTTTAAATCTGTCTTAAATAACAAGGCCACTAATGCCTTCAACCCATTATAACGCTGCATTCCCATAAATATCCTCTATTTGTGGACAGCAGAGCTACTAACTGAACTTATTCTAAGGATGAGGCATTGATGGATTTGTACTCATCCTTCTTCTCTAAGACCTGAATCAAACAGGGAAAGATAAAGACCCAGATGACTCAAATAGCCTCAAATTTCTGAAGAATACTGTTTTCTTATGTAGAAATGATATTCAAAGGAGAATTTAAATTCTGCATTATTTTTATAGTTTACATTATTTGTGCATTTTGATGCTCTGGATTTTATTGTCCCAGACTTTGTCTGAGGGTGGGAATTTAACACCATTGCTAAGTTGGCAGACTCATATTTCAACTGTTCAGAGCTCCAGTTCACCATTGGCCCTTCCCGGGTGGCATGCTCAGTCTGCCCAGGGCTTCTGTACTGTTTGGGCGTCCGTCAGCATTTGTTTGTTCCATGTTCCTCAAGCAGACAGTACAATCGGGGTTTCTTTTTCAGAGGTTGGCTACTGCTACGTTTGGCAGTAGTTAACTGTTTAAGCAAATCTAGGATCCTGGTACAGCAATTTAAAATGTATAATGAGGCACAGAAATAGTTCCTTCACATTTTCGATTATTTTCATAATGCTTCATCATCATTCTCCTTAAAATTGTTTCTCTTTGTTTTCAAAGGGTTTTGGGAAGAAAAGGTTATTTATTGTAAAAGTATAAAGACTCATTATTTATTCTCTTCGATATTGTTCACAAATTCTGTGTTATTATAGACAAATTGTTGAAAAGATTTGCAGATAATCTTGTCTCAATTGCCTTAAACTTATTTCACTGTATTTTTCTTTTAGAATAATGCCCTCACTATAATGGAATTTCAAATATATTAGCAGATATTACCATTGATCTTTCTTCATGTTAAATAACTATGAAATCTATATGTTGCATTTTTATAAATAAAATATGTAAATGCCATTTAAATATATATGCATTTATATCTTATGTGATTCTGCTCATTTCTATAGTATATTTTTAAGGATTAATGAATCCATTTTCCATTTCTTCATATTGTAGAGCTTTTCCTAGTGGAAAAAAGCTACCTTTCTAATATGATATAAATATAACATATGAATTATATATTGAATATACATGTAAAGTAATGGTAAATATGACATTCTCTCTTTTTCTTAGAATTTTGTCCACGTTTCCAAAGGTTATTATCAATAGATGCTAGAACATCTATGGAGGACATTTTAAAAGTTGTGAAACTGGTGTAGTAACTATACCTTGAGGGATGCATGAGTACATTGAGAGATTTATAGAAAAGTGATTTTTAAAGGTAGTTGCAGATGGGACCAAATGAAGGAACTTTTTGAGGCTATTCTAAATGCCTGACACGGGTCTCCTAGATCTTCGAGTAGACATAAGAAGTCTAAAGGAAAGTGCTTGGCTTGGCAGAACCAGAACACAGCCTTCAGAGGGAGATGGTTGCTCTCCCACCTGAGGTCAGGAGGAGGGAGGTATAGAACAAGAATAAGGGAACTTTCCTGTGGGCCAAGTAGAGTTACGTAGAATCATGAATTTTAAGTTAATTTAAGAAGGACCTAAAGTGAAATCTGAAAATGAAGTTGTATCAATACATGCAAAAGCCAATGGGGAATTCTAAGCATTCAGAGCTTGGTAACAATCCAACAGGAATTCCCCAGATGGAGGATTTCCGAAGATTTCACAAAACTTCTCCATAAAAGAATTGTGAATATTTGTACATCTACCATACCCAGAGAGCACCTCTTCCAGTTTAGAATGGCACTTGAGGAGGCCAGGATGAAACACCAAGTTGGGGAGGCACAGATGAGAAATGGAATGTGAGACAGGAAAAGGGTGAATGAGCCTGCCGGGCCTCCTCCGTGTTGAAGCTCACTCCGCTGAGCCAGGCTGGATGGTAGTTCAGGAGGCTATTTAAATAAAAGCTAATAATGAAACTCTGGTGGTAAACTAAATTAGGTGGAAAGGGACGATGTTATATGAAGAAAATGACCTGACCTATAAGAAAATATGCCCACGAGTTCATATTGAATCAAGGAAAAACAATTCAACAGAGTATGCTTAAAAGGAAATTGAAGAAAAGAATAAAAAGAATAAAATTGAAAAAAAGAATAAAATCCTACAAAGTCCATTTCCTTCAGTATACACATATGTTAGAATGCCTACTCAGGATTAAACTGAGATTTGCTGGTTAAAAAAATCCATCTATTACAAGCTTCCACTTGAAGAGAAATCTGCTAAAACTGATGGAGTGCATGTTCAGTTTAAAGAAAGATTATTTCAAGCAGAGGATGCAACAAGCACAAAGGCCTGAGACTGGGACATGATGGTTGCGTTCAAGGACCAGAGAAGAAACCAAGGGGCTGGAATGACTGGATGAAGGAGAGGGTAGTAAGAGGCATGCTCAGGAAAGTACAAGGTCAAGTAGAACTCTCAGGTTCTTTGAGAGCTTTGCATTCTACTCTGAGAGAGAGGGGAGGGTGTCAGAGAGTTCTAAGCGTAGTAGTAGTACAATGCACATTCCTAAAGACTCACTTTCGTTTTTTGTTTATTCATGTTTTGTTTATTAATTACTGTGTATATTTTTAAGCAGGGCATGTGAGTACTGTCCAGTTGCCATGGCTCACTATGCTTGCTCCATTGTCTAATACCAGTCCTGCTTCACCCGTTCACTTTGCCTTCCTGGCCCCTGACGGCACTTGAGTTTGTAACCTCTATTGCAGGCTCTTACAATTTCTGTCTTTTACCACACAACGGAGTAACACTCTTAAACAGAAGCTCAAGTTGCTACCCTTCATGTTTCCTTTTTTCTTTTGATCCATCAAGTCTCCTCAGACATTGCTTTGTTCACACTCTGAATTACAAAGCAGTTCTAAGACCTCTTAGTCTTCTGGGATTTGCTATGTGATTCAGAAGAGTTTAGACCCAAGAAACTAGGTGCTGTAGAGACCTTGAGCTTGTCTCCAATTAGAAACCACTTTGGTTTCCAGACACCCTTTTAATTTCTCTCTGGAAGAGCCAGGCAGTACAGGAAGAAGACTCATGCCTAGGCAAGGTCATCCCTAGAGAATGAGGGACCAGGCCACAATACATCATTAAAGGTACTCCCTGACTCCAAAATGTATTGTTATAGAAATAAAGTCAGTTGAAAATTCACTTCCAAGACAGACTTGAAGAGGGAAAGAAATATCAAACGAGTAGCTTAAATATGTTTAGAAGTGGAAAGAAAATAGTACCCACTTGCTCTGGTAATGGCATGTATGAAGGTGAACCTGGAGGGTGGGGAAGAACTTTGGGTTCCTGTTTCTTAACAATATCCCCTCCCTTCATCAGCCTTGTTGAGTCAACCATGCAGGGAAGTTCTGAACTATCACTTCCGAACATAGGACCTACTAGGCACCCCAATTTAATGTTCCACAGAAGAACAAGTGTGTCATAACTGGGACATTTAGTTTATTCTCATATGAAACTCCCATTCAGTCCTTGCTCAACAACACTCCAGATATGAGTTCAGAGCTAATCTCTAAGGTTTCTGCAAACAAATTTAACACTGCATCAGCTGTTAGATTTAGTAAGCATGTACTATGTGTCAAGCACTCTGGGCCCTGAGTATTAGGCCTTGGGCATCATGAGATAAGAACAGTTCCACCCTTGATGAATGCATGTTCCAGTAAAGTAAACAGAACTATAAATAGACAAATGGTGATGTAGTCCATTAAGTGTTTTTACTGAGGTAAAAATAAAGTGTAAATGCACAGAGGATACTATCTTGCTGAAGGGAGAAAATCATATGCAGAATTGTGCACCTCATGTTTTGCTTATTGCTTTACATTTTAGTTCATATTAGAATCCAGGAAGATAATTTCACATATCACTAATACTATAAGGTAAGGGTAAGATGGTAGAAGGACGTCAATGGCAACTTAAAGATCTCAAACTGCATGCTAGAGCAGCGAAAATCCATCGAGGATGTTTAAGCAGAGAGGTACTCATTATAATTACATTTCATCATTTATAGCACTAGGCTAGGCCTCTTCTCTGACCACTTAATTTATATATCCACCAACTAATGTTATTTACATCTTCACTTGGACATATCATGGATCTTGAAAACTTAATACATTCAGAAGTCTTCCTTTCCTTCCAGTCTAGCTCTTCCCCAAGTCTTTTCCAACTCTGAAAGCGACATGATCATCTACCCACTGCTAAAGTTGGAAATGTGGAAGTCATTCTGGAGTCTTCCTTTTCTCTCATTCTCCATCAGCAAGTCCTTTTTTATTTTTCTACCTCCAGGTTGTATTTTGATTCTCTCTGTTCCAATCTTTTTCCATTCCTGCCACCCTATTTTAAGCCACACCTGTGCTCCATTGTGTGACGGCAATGACCACCCCTCTGTTTTCTCTACTTCCACTCATGCCTTGCTCCAGGCCAGCTACCACATCCACCAAGAGTCATCTCAAAGTGGAAACTAGACGAAGCTGCTCCACTACACTTGTCTCATCCTGAAGCAACATGCAAACCCATCTCAGGTCTTCATATTATACCTAGAAGGAAAGTCAGAATCCTCACCATGATTTGGGCCCACAATGCCCCTGATTTCTTACCTCTCCAGTTATACCTCCTGCCACTCTCTTCCTCACTTTCTAAATTCCAGCCCCCACCTTCAGTTTGAACCTAAGTGTGCCAAACAGTTTCTATACCAAGACATCATACATGATGCTTTTCCTTCCTGCAGTGTTCTCTTCTCTATTCCTCATGGGGTGACTTTGTCTTTGGGCTTCTTCTTAAATCGCAAATCTCCTTTAATTTCTCTTGGTAACACTCTCTGGTCCCTCACTCATTTCTATCATAGTACCTAATTTAAATCTTTCACAAAACATATTGCAACTTATAAAACAGGGGGAATACAGATAGATGGCTGTAGTTAACTAGAGGATACTATATAGACAGACAGACAGCAAGACAATCAGATGGCTGCTATGTACTTGTTTGATGTCTGCCTCCCCCACCAGTATTTTAAACTGCAACCTCTACAGGGTCTGCTTTGTCCACTGCATTCTCAACATCAAAGTGTTCAATACATGTTTGTTGATTGAACAATTACATTTTTCTCTTTTTTTGAACTGCTTTACTTTGAAATTAAGTAACTAATTTGCATATATTTCCAACATATTTTACTTAGATATCTAAAAATTCCCTGCACTGACTACTTTCTGCTAGATGCAAAAGTATAGCGTGCTACCCTGTTCTCACTTCAAAGCACTAAAAGAACATCATCACAGGATATTTTTAAATGTTGCAATGCATTTTATAATTCTCATCGATCACTGAATTTCTTATATTTAATGTATGACCAATTTCCAGATTTCTTGAACTTTCCATTTAAATACATATACATGTATATTTATCCATTTATTATCTTTTTTCATCAAAATGAAACACATTGAAATTTGCTTCTCTATAGTATATGTCTTTAATAAATAAAATAAATACTAATTTCATTCAATCTTTGCTTTATATATAGGATAAGCAATTTTCATTCCAAGTATACATAAGCATTTTTCCTAAGTTATTTCACCCTCTCTTCTAGCCAAAACATTAAGAAAAAAAAAGAAAAGGCTGTTCTTACAATCTTTGCAAAATTTCAAACCTTAGTCAAAGAAGAAAGTCCCAAGAATCTTTTCAGAAATCCTGTTTGGGCGCAATTCCCAGCCTAATTTTGCAAACCAAGATGTTTGGGCAGTCCTGGTATGCTGGGGATAAGCAGTTGAGGATTTTTATCTGAATCAAACCCAAACTCCGACTCTAATTAAAATACCACAACACTGTTAACTCCTTGACTGTGTTAGACATCGGTTTAGTTGAACTAACTCCACTTCTGGAATATAGCCTCTGGTCTGTATTCTTTCTGGTTGCTTATATTTTCATTTCAGCTTTCCTCTAGCTTTTCAAAGGACAGAAGCATCGTCCCACTTCTTGTTGCTATGCACTTCTCTGGAGTTGCATCAGGAAAGCAAAATTATAAGATGTAATGACAGGAGCTTCCAAAGCTTTCTCTTTTGTCCATTTTCCCCCTGAGAACTAGGGTTGGGGAAAAAAAAAAATGTTATATGATGCTTTTTTATATTGTCTTATACAATAAGAAGAATGGAATAATATGTATACATACACACACATACACATATAGGTAGATAAATATACACATTTTAATTGGTAAATGCCTTTGATGTTACATTTGAGTTCATAATCCCCTATAGAGGACGCATGAACTGCCGGGACTAGAGCTAACTCTGTATTTTTATCACCAAGCATATATATATAATGGATGCTTGGAGCTACCAATTTGTAAGAATATGCCCTAAATTCTTTGAAATCCCATCAAAGAAAATCAGCAAAGGACATATGTTCTCTGTCCCTCATCCCAAGACTGCTTTACATGGGTACCCACTTTTGATCCTGTTGCCTGCAAACCTAAAAGGCCCCTAGATTGCAACTTGCATCACCTGTTGCTAGTGCTCCTGCTATTCCCTCATTACTATTTCACTCAGTTCTGAAGCTTAGAATGAAGCCAAATGCAAAGTGACAAGTGAAAACCAAGGGGCTTCAAAGTACAAACTGTATATGATCTTTTCTTGCCATAACAGAAGAGTGTTATTGTCCTGTAAAATTAGAGCATCTGAGTTCTACTCCAGAGAATTAGCAATATGGATTCTATTCAGTAGCTAATGGGAATTCCAGAGAGGTTTGGAAATGTTTCCCAGAAGTAGAGGAGGTAAAGAGCTTCCAGATTCCCTATATGAATACTTTCCTTAAACCATAAACCTATCATTTATTAAATTGAACAATTATTTACTGGGCATCTATCCTAAATGCTGGGCACAAAGAAATAAGGAAAAGTAGAAAACCTCTTCTCATGGAGCTCACATTCTAGCTGGGAACAGTTAACAGACAAATGAATGAGTGGAACCTATGTGAGATCAGAAGTGATAAGTGTTGTAGATTCTCACCAGGAATGGAGAGTATTGGGAGATGGGCAGGATTTTAATGGAGTGATCAGGGAAGTCTTCACTACCTGGAAGTCGTTTTGAGAATCCTGAAAAAGTTAAGCAGGTTTAGTACCTTGGGGAAGGCACAACATGCAGAGACAACAACAAGGGTCCTGGAAAGAAAGATGCCTTCCATACTGAGGAACAGGGAGGAAGCCTGAGAGGTTCAAGTGAGGAAGAAGGAGGAGTCAGGGGAGGGGGAGGAGTCACAGTAGGGGCTCCTAGGTCTATGTAAGGTCTTCAGCAGTTGTTTTACTGTGACTGAATTGGGAAATCTTTGGAACAGGTGTTAGTTTCCTGTTGCTTCCACAACAAATTGCCACAAACCTATTGGTTTAAAACAACAAAAATGTATTCTCCCATTATTGTAGATGGCAGAAGCCTAAAGCAGGGTGAGAGCAGGACTGTGCTCTTCTTAGAGGCCCTGTGCTCCTCTTAGAGGCTCTTAGGGAGAATTTGCACCTCTACTACCTTCCAGTTGGCTCCAGGCACTTTATGGCCTGGTACTAGTCAATCCAGTCTCTGCCTCTGTGTTCTGAGGGGCTTCTCTTCTGTGTCTTTCCCTCTTGTGTTTCTCACAAGGACACTTGTCATTGGATGAGAAAGGATAATCTCATCTTGAAATCCTTAACTTAATTATCTTCAAATAACCTTTTTTCCATTCACAGGCTACATTCTCAGATTTCAAGGTTTAGGACATGGACATACCTACTGTGGGGTCATCAATCAACCATCTCAGAGGTTCCAAAGGGAGGAGTGGCAAGATCTGACTTGCAGCTTATTAGGCTCCTTCTAGTTCCTACACTAAAAATCGTCGGTAGGGAAGCAGAGAGACTGCACAGAATCCCATGGACCTTAGAACACAAGGAAATAATTCAGGTGAGTATGTAGCTTGTACCTGAGTAGCTGGACTGGAGGTGTTGGCAAATGGCTAGATTCCAGAGAGGATTTGAAGGCAAAGATGATAGAATTTACAGAAGATTTTATGTGAGATATAAAAGTAGAGTCAAGGGTGACAGCAAGGCTTTTAGACTATCTGTAGTCTTTCTGATATGTATGGTAGAAATGACTCCTTTCCTGTAAAACCTTTTTCATCAGAGATGTCAAAGGTCATTACCTATCTGCCACTTCTCCTCTGTCCATCTCTGGTTGGATGTTATTTCCTTCTGGCAGCTTTCCCTGACATCAATAGATTGAATTAACTTATCTCTTTACTCTGTGCCCTGAGTTTATTCCTGTCGTAGTTTTTGCAAAATACCCCCAGAGTTAGTGACTTAAGACACAAAACAAGCATTGAGTTCATGATTTTTAATAATTAGCTTAGCTTGGCCATTCAGATCTAGACCAGAGCCTGCTGATCTTGACTAAAATTGCTTATGTGTCTACAAACTAGCTAGTGGGTCACAAGGAACTGGATGATTCATGATGGCCTCATCTGAGAAGTCTGAGATGACTAGTGTCTCTCTCTATGTGGTCTCTTAACTCTGCAGACTGACCTGGGAAGGTTTTCATAGCAGTTAAAAGTTTCCAAAAGTGAGAATAGAAACTGCAAAGCTGCTTGAAGCTGAGATGTCAAAACCAAGGGATGAGGAATCAAGGTATAAGGAAATAGACTGTACCCATCTCTAGTAGAAGAATTGCTGTGAATTCTACAATCTATCAAATCTCTTAATATAACTACTTATTCCCTGCTAGTTAGTAGACCCCATAAAAAAAAGAAGCAAGACTCTTTTTTCATCACTGTATCCTCCATCAATAAACACTGAATACACGTTTATAATATGCATTAATTTTAAGAATCTAGGTGCCATGGTACAAGCCTATAATCCCAGCTACTCAGGAGTCTGAGACAGGAGGATTCCTTGAGCTCAGAAGGTCAGGGCCAGCCTAGGCAACATAGCAAGATACCTTCTCAAAAAAAAAAAAAAAAAAAAAAAAAAAAAAAAAAAAAAAGAAGAAGAAGAAGAAATGAAATGAAATGAATGAGTTTTTTAATTAGTTAATTGGAAAACAAAATAAAATGCAATTCAGTTTGCAAATGTCACGATCTCTTGGTGAGCCTCCATTTTCTTGATGTATGCATCAGAATCCTTATATACTCACTATCTATAACATGTATTTACAAGTGGTATAAAACTATTGCTTCAAATGAAATATCAAAATCAAGATGGACAAAGCAAGAAATGACCATTTTCTTAAAATTTTTATATATAAGTCATCAAAATAACCTTTTAAGGGCAATAGATACTGAGTCACTTTCTATTAACCTACCACAATGAATTCTTATTTTTTTTGGAACAGTTGTGTTCCTATGTAAGTTAACTATATATTTCTTGAGTTGTAGTGGGTGTTATGTAGATCCACTTTTTTTCTTTTTAAGGTTCAAAGTTCTGGTAAATATCTTCTTTGCATAAATCACTTAGATCTCTTGAGGAATGCCTTGAGACACCAAAGTTTTAAAGAGAATTATTTTTTTCCTTATAGATCTTCAAAATAATATGGAAAATGCAAAGGATTCATTAATAAAGATATGCCTTTATAGTGAAACAAAGCCATTGTCTGGAAAACCTCTAGTGCTTTACAAACAGAATATTATGAGTTATTCTCCTTTAAGCCGTGGAAACTTACAGGTGCTTTAGTGGTAGAGATAAGAATTGAATTTAAAATCCCATTGCCCAATCATTTTCACTAATGACTTCATTCCTAAAGCTCCATCCACTGCACTGTTTCTACATGTACCACAAAGAAGTCACACTACCTACCATCCTCCTCCTTTTAGACTCTCTTACATTTTTTTACATCCTCCTTAATGTGAATTTCTTTCGGCACTGAACCTGAACATCTTCCAGAGCCTTATTGATCTAAGTACATCAACATGTTGTTTGTGCTGCTTGTCTGTCTGTTGCAGTTAGTCTAATCAGTCTATTGGACTATTCAATTCTGTGTTGGGTAGTCTGCCTATGTTTTGTAGTCAGTACACCAGAGATATGGAAACAAAGGAGTCATCTGAGATGCGATTCCGTGAGAGCCATTCCTGGAGAAACTTCAGCTCTCTAAAGAATATAGTTCCCAAGAATAAAGATAACTTAGAATTAAAACATGATATCTAGGAGCCCCATGGATGTGAAAACACAAGCCCAGTTCTTTTTAATTGAAGGGAAAGAATAAGAAAGCAGGGTTGGTTCAGTGTGGAGTAAACACCACTGTTACTTGTTAGAAGTCTGTGTTTACCTCAGACACTTAGAGGAGATGGGGGTATTAGACAGTAAGAGTTTTATCAGGGATCTAAGTCTGTGCAAGTCAAAAGATGAAAAAGGCCAAATTTGGTTGGGGTAAGCCTTACACCACAGTGCAGATCTGACAGTCTTAACCAATTGGGAAGGAATTCAAAGCAAAAATTGCCCATCAGAGGAATCATACACTGGGCAGAAAGAGAAAGATCAACTAAAGAGTTGTGCTCTAAATACTTGGTCATTGTCTAAGGACTGCCTGATAAGGTAAATTCTGGAGGGGCTGATAATTGAGTCTGTCATGCAACTTTACTTCTTACTGCAGAACCAAAAGTTTTTCTTGAAGGCAGAGCCAAGGGGTATACCTCTGTGTCTGCTATGAAACTTCAAGTAATTTAAAAATATTTGAGTAAGAGCTGAATGCTTAATTAAACCACTTTTTCCACCTCTATTGTGGAAATGTGGTGGAAGGGTGCAGGGAGGCCTATAATCAAAAGATAATTTGGAAGAATCCTAATGTATTCAGTCATTCTGTTAATCAGCATAATTTCTTAATCATTTGTGATCTGGGTGTCCTTTTTGGAGGTTTTACTTGTCATTGTGTTTATGGGAAATTGACAGTTATTAATTGTTTTTGAGCTTGAACCAGTCCTTATTAGAATTCAAATATATTTCCCACTACTGGGTCCAATATCTATGTAATCATTTATCTTATAGTGAATTTTACTGTAAGCATAATATTTACAAGAAGCAATTTGTCATTCCTGGGTTAAGTATAGAAGCTTCAATATTTTCTGGATAAATATGTCAAAATATCTAATATTCAAACAATAGAAGAGAATGGGAAGCTTATAATATAGCATTTTATATTAGAGTTAGGAGGGATGCTATCTGTTATCATTATTGTTTTCACAAATGTGATTTTTCCAATTATTAACCATCATTAGTATTAATGGCATTGATGCTGGTAATCCGTCTCACCAAGGATTTCAAAGTGCTATATTTTTTAAATGCTCAATGAGTTTCAGGGCTCCAGCAGTGATTCCCATTCTGATGTGCTACACCCAAAGTCACCAAACATAATTAATTTTAATTTATACATGAATATGCCATACAGGCTTGGGGTTAGAGAATGGAGTGACACACCCTTGCAAACAGTTTTGAAATATCTCAACTCCCTCAGGTCTTAAATTTCTAATCTAATATCCCTTTTTCTCTCCAGGGACAGTACTCTTTGTCATTTAAACATTGTTCTGCATACATGTTCCTGGACTAGGGAACACATGCCTGAGGTGTACACAGACAGAGGAGGAGCAAAGGTCCAAGGCTTGTCCCTGGAGGTGCAAGTGTCTGTCACACTTACTCCCATGCTCCTCCCTTCGAACTGCTCTCCACTTCTTTCCCGACATTCCCATCACATCTCTCCTGATTTTCTACTCATCCTTTCCTCTGTGTTCTGAGTATGTGTGATGAACTGTCCCAGTCCACGTGCTGTCCCCTGCTCCTCCTCCCAGCCTCTCCTCCCTCATTCCTTTCTCATCCCAACAGCTATTTTATCTTCAATAGTCACCTCAAGCATCACCTCATCTGTAAAGCACTTATTATTTATAATACCTGTCCTTTTCTCTCTATTCTTTTCCTTTGTACAGTTGTCTAATATTAGAATCAATCAGTCTACACATCGTTTCCATCATTTTTGCTAAAAAAGTGTGGACAAATGCCATGTGTTTTCATATACATGGACTAGGTTCTTGCTAAGAGAGGACTTGCTACATTTTCAGCAAATGAATGAATGAACCTTTGCTCCTCTCTGTGTGTATCAGCACTTCCACGGTCATTCTCTGAAGGTATGCTGCAGGGTCTTCACATATTTGTAGGCCCTAGTGCATAAGAGCACAGGAAGAGCACGCTTCTCATTAGGACTTTATCCCACACAGTTTTGCCTACACCAGCTGAGTTTTCTCTACTTTAACTAAAATCTGATTTTCCTTGGTGTGCTGATCTTCAGCTAGATAACTAGAAAAACTATCTCTGGTAGAATCATTAAAACTTCTATGAACTCATGTTACTCTAAGTGTAAACATGTCGATATGTTAATTCTGCCAGTAGCACGCACATTGAAAAAGAGAATGGAAAGCCAGTAAAACGTAGAAATGAACCCCTAATGGTGGCATTTCAGGGACTAGGAGAGGACAGATGGGAATATATTTCTGGACCAGGGAGCTTCTGGGTGCCCTTCACGTTGTACCACACGAGCCATTTCCTATTCCTGTGCAGAAGGTTGGTTCTGCTGCCACAACACTCTCTAGCTCTCCTGAGAACAGTTTTTCTATTTCTGTCTTTTATAAAAAGGTAGAGGCACCATTCCTTCTGGTTGTCAGGAACAGGAAGGAGCCTTCCTCATACAATGGCCAGAAGGTCAAGAAGAAACAGAGAAATCATCTTTTTTCTACATCCAATTGACACTGTAATAATATTTCCCAGTTCAGAGAGAGATGTTGAAGTTCAATGGTAACAGATTTGTAATAATGATGACAACAGATTGCAATGATTAAGTGTTTACCCAGGTGCTATGCTAAGCCCTTGCTTATACCAACTATATAATGAAGGTTGTTTTGTTATCCCCATTTTAAAAACAAATTAAGTAACTTGCCCATAGTCAAAAGCCTGACAAATGACTGAGTCAGCACTGGTGCCCGGACAGTTTTGACTTACCCCCTAAACAGTGCTTCTAGAAAGCACTCATGGTAATAAGGAAGGGGAACCTAAGTGTACTAACGTGTCAATATACAAACCAACACTGCTGGTGCTGTTATTTCTAGCCTATGGATAGCAAGACATATTGTATTTGCTTTACTCCTTTTTATTTCACAAGGGTACTGAAGACACAATTTTAGAATCTAAATTTTACATGAAACAATTCATAAAGAAGATGTAAAAGATTTGACCTTGTTTTCAATATCTTTTCTGCAAAAATGTGTAAAATATCTAAAATATGTAAAGGACACGTTCAAAGTGTTTGGAGAGTTATTTTAAGGGACATTTTTTAGCCCCTGACTTGAAAGAGATTGCAACCTGAAAAATAATATTAAGACCTCAATAGCATTACAAGGCTAAACTATGTACAAGCTGTGTCCAAATTGATATTAAAAAAAAATTAAAAAAATAAAAAACAAAAAACCTGAGAACTCAACCATCCACTCAGAGAACAGCCAGACTACTGGATGTCACAGGCATAAAATAGCTATTGTCTTCACCCTTTTGCTTTCAAGCAATTGTTTCCTAAACACTGTTATAGTCACTACTTCAGAAATATAGTCTGTCTACTTCAGAAATGCCGGATGGTCACTAAATCCCATGGAAATGTGTTACCATTTTCCTTTAGATTTCTTTTCAAAGTATCACTTCTGTCCATCAAGTCAGGTTCCTGTAAGTGTAGGGTTTAAACTCTATCTTTTCTGACAGGATATAGAGTCCCAATAGCAGTGAATATCTAGTTGGATTCTTCACTACTCCGAAAACATCACTCATACGTTTATGCTGAAAGTTTTAGTGCTATTTGTTGAAACGTATTTAACCTATGTCGTTTGGTTCACATCAAGTCAGTGGCTGGTTTCTATAAGGCTAGAATCAATTCAGTCAACCAGCTGGTCTGACTGATTTTTCTTTTGAATTGACCTAATTGTCTGGCTATTGGGGCACCTGCAGACACCTCTACACAAAGAGAAAGCAGGTTTTAACTTACTAAAAGAGGGTCATTCTTTTCTTTTGAGATCTACTGTGGGCTTATCGAATGAATGTTGACAAAAGTTATAATCATACCCTCCTCTTATTCCTCATTTTTAAAGTAAGAATACTAATATATAACAATTCAGGAAAATCTTTAAGATGCTAACTGGAGAAGTAAAAAGAGTTTATATTAAAGATATACCTGCATTCTATTTTTTTAAAGATTTATTTTATTCTGAAATGCCAGCAAGAAGTAATATGAAAACAGATTTAAAAAAAAAAAAAACTTCCTTTCAGTAGTCCTTCAGATAATTAATCATTAATAAATATTTAAATGTTATTTTCTATTTACATTGCAGTACATAAATTCTTTCCAAGTTAACAGGGATCAATTTTCTTTTGAAGTACTTATTCCACTTAACAAATTGTCTATTTTCTTTCAATAACATCTATGCCATACAAATCAAAGCATTGATCTCATTCAAAACTCAGTTTTATCCAAATTTGTTTACCTAGCAACTAATAAAAGATTTTCAGTAGACTAAAATTCTAATGAGAAAATAGAAAGAATCATAAAATGTTCATACAAATCAGATCAGATGGAGCATCAGCTAATCTGGGTGTATTTTTCCTTATGATTAACCAGTTCTTAATGACAACATTTCTTATCTTACAACTGTGACATGAAGAGGGAGCTGTAGCTCTTCTGAGACACAGTTCTGCAAGAACCAGCTTATCCACGCTCTCCGGTCTCGTGTCTGTTTCTCTTTCTCTCTCTCTCTCTCTCTTGCGCTGTCCCTCATTCATTCACTCTTCCATCTTTTTGCCATTGTGCCAGCTCAATTTAAACGTATCTGCTCTGTATCTGTTCAAGTGGAGATAATCCATGCAAATCAGGAGCAGAGGCTTTCAGTGCTTGGTTCACAGAGAGGACTCAGCTTGAGGAGGTCACTCGTTCACAGCCGCTCCTCCCATTATATTTTTCCCCTTATTGCAGAACTGCTGTATGTACACAGTGACTGAAAGGACTCAATTTACTGCAACTGCTGCCTGGCTTTACTTACAACTTTTTGTTATAAAGGAACTTACCTCCATCTGTCTTTTCAAGGTAGGAAGTCTGATTCTTCTAAAGACGTGTGTAATGCCTCCACTGTCTGCTCATTATCAAATGTCACTAGAATGCTTTATATCGTTGCTGGCATTAAGGCACAAATGCTGAGATTCCAGGTGCCTAATGCTTTTGTTACTTAACCGTATAGGTACAATTGTTTAAGTGCCGAGTATTATAATGTTCATTTTCCCTGCAGCCAGCTTCAGTCTTACAATGCCAGAAAGATTATAGAGTGTCCACTCTCTAATCTAGAAATACAATGCTCTGTCAAGTTTTCCCTCTTAAAAAAATAATAACCTCTGTATGTTTTAACTTATCATGTATCCTGACCAATAATAGCCAAGTGTAAAATTCGACCGTGTTAAGATTGGATTTAAAAAAAAAAAAAAAAAAAAACCTGGAACCTTCCTGCAGCATTTTCTGTGAAAAAGAACTAACTGTTGAAATTTTTTTTTACAACAGCAAAAAATGGATAGATTTTACTTCATTCTGCTGCAAAGCAAGAAGCTGAAGGCCTGATTGCTAACAGGCCTGTCAAGTAGATTTATTTTTCACAATTCATAAATTGTTACTAGGCTCTGCAGAAGTGTTACAATTAGTTAGGATTCCGTTGCTGTCATGATACATGCCATTATTTACTGTTTTGAAATGGAAATTGTATTATAAGAAAGTTCAATGTAACAAGGCTTAAGAAAACCCTTGTGCTTGTGTAGTACTGTTTGAGATCATTATTTAAGAATGATTTCAATAGCCAAATGGTTGTTTGGATTAAAAATGCACGTAAGAAGCTAACAAGTTTGACAATATACCTGCTGATTTATGACAGCAATTCCTGGGCTTACATTACTTCATGTGTGTTTCCTTGAAGTTACTTGTAATAATATTTTAATCATTCCTTAGTCATTTCAATTTTAAAACACACTAAAATGTCATAAAATTACAGATTCAAAAATCTTTTTGATTAGTACAAATATAATTAGAACATTCCAGTTATAATTTAGATTTCAATAAATGTCATATGTCTTTGAAAGCACTCCATATTAATATGATTCTGCATATATCGTCTTATTTTTCTAAGATTTTGATATGCAGCTGTGACAAGACTAGTTAATCTCTTGTATAAGGTAGAATTGAACATAAACAGTAAACAAAGTTGACAGTCTTGAAAAGAAGAAAAAATTATCCTCTGGTATACTGAATAGTTCTGATGGCATAAATCTTAGATTTCATCTTCTAGGTAGATACTTATAGTTAGTGGAGTTCAAGGGAAAAAATTTATTATCCACATAAAATATCTCACTGCTAAAAATGTGCAGGTCTTCTTCCTTTTGATACAGAGTCTTCTATTGGGAAAAAAATGCACTCTGATTTTTGAGTACAGTACAAGGCATGAAGCCTGTCATTGTTAGCATAAAGAAGACATCCACACAAGTATTACTGTGCAGAGGGCGATCTTTCTGTCTCTGGCATTTGTTAGGTTACTGTACATAGAATTTAACAGATAAATATGTTCTGCTTCGTGGCATTTTAGTGATCCTATTGGTATGCAGGCTACTCTGCTAGGATAGCAACAGAAAAAAAGAGATATATGTTTTATAGCAGTGGGTCATAAAAGCCCTTCACAGTGAGAGAAGAGGAATTGGACTTATTTCTTACACAGTAATTAGAATTTTCTTTAAAACTCTTTGAAATGCTACCTTGTAAAGTAAACTGAGGCTCCCATGAAGGGCTAATTGAATTTATCTATTTGAGCCATGTAGTGGTCCAGGAATATCTTCTTCACAGACCCTGCCTGTCACTGGAGGATTCCATTCAATCTTCAGCATTACAGGCAAAGAAAGGGATTCCTCACTAATGGTGAAGGGTGATTCTTTCATATTTAAAACGAGTTTGAGAAGAGAACCCTACAGGAAATCCTTAACAGATGGAAAGGTGTGTGGGATTGCCTGGCTAGGAGAACTTGAGACCACTGTGAAACTAAAGGATGCCCTTTCAGAACAAAGGGACGCCATGTAATACTCTGTCAGCAGGCAAGCTCAGGATAGATAGAAAAGTGGCCAAGAAGATCTTTGGGGGACAGAGAATATGTAGACAACTAGGCATTCTCTTTTCAACTAAATTACCAGAATATGATAGGTATACAGGCAGGTACTCCCCCTGGAATCTCAAACCATCATTTCACAGAGTATTTCGGAAGCACATATTTTATAGGCACTCACATTTGTTTGCAAACCTCAAGAAACTCTCCAAAGACCTAACTTGTGTGCCTTTAGTTACATTTTACTATGCATCCTAAATAAAATGGTCACAGCCTTCCACTCCCGTGGGTTTCTTTTGCTTCATCTGTAAACTTGCCATTCCTCTAGTAACTCATTCAAGCAACTGTTCAAGATAAGTTACATTTACTCCATTTTAGTGTGCCTTGCAGCAGAATCTGAAGAACTGGTAAACCTTGTGGCTTTATATAATACCAGGTTGTTATTCCCACCTGGCTCTTTTCTGCTGGTTATACTGAGTACAGTTAAAAAGATAAATTCTCATCTTAAAAGGATGCTATGGAGGGTATTAATAAGTTGTCTGTAACTTCAGGAGTGTTCGGTGGGGCCACAGAAACTTGCAACCCCGCTTGAGGAAAATGATGTGCTTTGTCAGCAGACATTCAATGCTTACCTCATGTGTAGACATGCAGAATTTCTCAAGAAGTATTCTGTCACACCATATGCATTTTATAAAGCTTAGAAGTTATTGCTGTGTATGGACTGGCTGTGACATTGACTGAAAACTCATCAGATACTTATTGCTTTATCTGTATTCATTTAAATCTGCACAATAATACTATGAGGTCAATGGGACCATCATCTGCATTACCTAGATAAAAACACTGAGGTACAGAGAAGTTAATTGACTTAGCCAAAGCTACACAGTTGTAGTAGAACTGGGATTTGAACCTATTTGTTCTGTTACTGACTTTGAAACATCACACAATAATGCCATCCTGGGTAATTAGTTCAGATGACTAAGTATAGTAAGGACATTTCCCTCCCTTTCAAAATAGGAAAAGTATTTCATTTACCCATTTGTCATCTTGATTTAAAAATCTGACTTTTCAACTCTTTTCATAGTTCTTCACCTCAGTCTGTATTAGCATGATAGGAGTTTTTTTAAAGTTGTTTCATTAAGGCATGTGGGGAATGGTTATGCTTGCAGAACATTTGTCTTTTACCTCAAGGAGTTAAAAACCAAATCAGATCTGTAATTGACTGACTTGTCTACTGACAGCCTTTGAAGCGCCACCCCCACCCACTATTTTCTGTCTAAAGAACAAGATTGACATCTCTTTATATGTTTGGAATTTTTCAGTGGTGTAAATTGCTTGGTAATGATGGAAATTAACCTGAGGCTTTATCTAACTACCTTTCCCAGCAACTCCATTGAAGTTCTGATAACAATTAAAATTTTGATGCAAACAGCTGTTCCCATCAGGAAAAAATATATATATATCCTCTGTCTTGTTGTACTTTCCTTCTAAATCTATTGGATAGTAAAAAGTGGCTGTCCGCCTTGCTTTTCTCGGCACTGGCACATCTGTATGAAAATGTCCCTAGATGAAATACACTAGCACGTTAGAAACGCAGATAAGGAAAACAAATGAAGTGACAGTCATCTTTAAATGGACTGGTGTGAAACACTGAACATGGTTATCTGTCCTTCTGTCAGTAGGTGTTGTCTCCTTAAGGAGCGGATGAGTAAGAACAGGTCCATGCAGGGAAGTGTTTGTGGCCTTACTTCTGTCTGTTTATTTGGGGAACTTGAACTGCCTCCCACTGTTTTCCCTCCCTGTGTGAGAAGATGAACTACTATACATGTAACCCATAGGAATCTGATTAAAGACTGTGTTCATTTGACCTGTGGATATCAGATAGCCAATGTAAACAAAAACCTGAACAGCATCAACACATAATCAAGTGGCAGAAATGTGAGGGACATGGGTCAGTAGCAATTGAACAAGCTGCACATTTCTCAAGTAACAAATGAAAAACAATTTTGATGCTATTCTGTGATACTAGCATTCTTTTTAGATCTTACTTGAAGTATCAGGAAGATAGACTGCCCTATATATCCTGAACCTCTATCTGCTGGCAGTCAGAAAGCCCAAGAACCTATCTTTATAGTTATTTTAATATATCAGTTTTGCCCGGATTAGCTAAGCTAGATGTCGACCATTGGCACAGGAAAGGTTGGGAATTAATTTAAATTTGAGCTTGCCCTGCCATCATCTCTTGCTGAGTTCCTTAGCCTGTGAGAAATTCCTTTCAGATTTGATTTCTCCATTACTTGGTTGATATTTCCACCTTGAAGAAAAGGTGGGGGGAGTGAGAGGACAGAGAATGGCGGGTCGTAGTTATGCCACCATATACACATGCCAAGGAGTTAAACTTGACTGAAAACCATTTGAAGAACCACGAAATTTCTCAGCCTATAATTAAATTCCCTATCAAAAAGATGTCAATTTCTTGAAATTAAAGACAAAATCAAAAGATTTCTCTCACGGAGGAAGGTTTGCAAAAATATTCAGACAACTTAATTCTCAAATGTATTAGCAATCTATTCAGAGTGACAGTTATCAATACATCCAAACTAAAAAATAAAATTTCACTGGCTAATAAGATCTACAGTTTAAAGAAAAGCCAAAATTCATAGTAGCCCTGAACTAAGATTGGGAAGTCTCTGTTGTTGTTGTTGTTTTGTGACTGTTGTTTTATATATAGATATATCTGATAGGATGCATGTATATCCTATTAATCCTCTTCCAGAAAAATTAATCAGGTGCCTCTTGCATGATTGAGACCTCTTTCTTGTTTATTTACAATGACCACAGCTTCCACTATACAAGTCAGCCTCTAGTTGTGTTATTTTTTCCTATTTCCTCAGTTGTTTTATGGTTCATGTACTTGAATCCCAAGTAGCTTGTAAACTACTAAGGGATAAAAACCATACTCTCTGTCCTTCACAGACCTAATCTTTGTGTTAAGATCACACTCTATTTTTTCAATTAATGTTTGAATGATTGATTGATGATTTTTTTTTTAAGTAGTTAGATTCGATTTTTTAGAAATTTATTCCAGGAAAAATGAGAGGAATACTTATTTGTTTAAAATGTTTCTCAAGACCTAGCTTAACTCCAACACTGGGCCTACGGTCTGACAGAATGTGGAAGTTTACATGTGTTCAATTTAAAAAATAACTAAAGTAAAAGAAATTAACCCAACAGATAAAATGATATGTACTATGATTTCTCATTTTAGAAGTTGAAAGGAGAGGCAGCTGTTGAAAGAATTAAGTGAAAATGTAAGGGAGGTGAGGAAAATGAAAGGACAAAGGGAGGAATACAGAATGCAGAAGACAGTGGAGGGAGGGGAAGAGAGACACCTTGGGAGATGAGGAGAGAGGACTTGGAAGATTTTAAAGAATTCAGACTTCGTCATTTCTTATTAACCCCAGTTTACAGTTTTTTAACATCTATCATTAAATTTTTATAAACTTTGAATGGATTAGAAACAATAGTTAATCATAAAGAGAAAGTATTCTACATCCTGAAGCCTGACTCCCTGGGAAGGAATCCACTAAGAGGAGGTGGGACCCTAAGTAACAGTGAAAACAAAGAGGACACAGGTGGCTTTTCAGGTGAACTACAGAATGGTTGATCCTAAAAGAAATTCCACAGAAAGAGTTTACATGAGTCAAGCTCCGGAAGGAATTTGACAAATCCAGTCTTACTCAGGAGGACATCATCACCTAAGCAGGGTGGAGACGGAGACTGTGGGAGGAGTGGGCTCTGGGTAGCTTCAAAGGTATACTGATTGTTAGTTAATATGCTCCTGAGATGCATGAACAAGACGTGACCTCAGAAAGCAGTGCTGGCAGGATCAAAACAGGATAAGTAGTTGGGGTATGCAAACCTGGGCAGAAGCAAGCTTTCTTCACCCTCTGGATACCAAGCCCACGGGGAAACAAAAGGCTCCCAGTTTCTCAAAAGACTCAGGGTAGGTGAAAGAACTAGACACCAGATTTTCCTGCCCACTGGGGTATTATAACCTCAGGCTACAGGCATGTTGTTTTCTCAGCTCTCAGTCATTTCATTTTTCCGCCTTTAGCTATGGAGATACTAAAGACTTTGTGAAATCCTTTTGATTAGCAAGTGAAAAGCCATTGTGCACTGGCTACTGGGATTTTGTTGGATAGTGCAACCGAAGGTGACTGTGAATGCTTATTTCTAATTAATGAAAGAGATACGAGACCATGGTTTAGAGTTCCACATCCTTGCTTGGGAGTGGGGACTTGGGGACAAAGACATTTAAAATCATGTGAACTAAATTTGCAAAGGAAGCATAAGGAAACACAGAAATGCAATCTTCATATATAGACCTAGGATGGAAATCTAGTTTGGGGAAATGTTATTTAATATTTCTGAGCCTCATCTTCTTTACCTGTAAAATGGAAATACAGGTGTCCATTTCTTGGTTTTATAACCAAGAAATGAAATATTTGCCATATACCCCTCAAAAATGCAGAGCTCACGGAAGACATTTGACTGTACTTTCCAACCGTATTATATTGTCTGCCTGAAAGCAAATTTACACTACCCTCAATCCCACTCACAGGCATGTGAATTTAGATGTTTCATGGCTTCATTTTTATTTTGTGGCTAAGAAAAAAAATTATGGGACAACAAAGCCCTACTTCTAGCTTGTTACTATCATAGAATCTGAGAATAGGTAGACAAAATTCTTATGTCTTTTCATAGACAGTGAAGTAGATCATAACCATGAATAGAGTATCCTTCAAGAAAGATGCTTCTGTTGGGGAGTACCATAGTGGTAGAGCACTTGCCTAGCATGTGCAAGCCTGGGTTTATTCCTCAGTTCCACACCAAAAAAAAAAAAAAAGTTTCCTATGGTGGGGTCATATTATAATTAAAATTAATATTTTCACCCAACTCTGCTTCTCTGATCTGATCCCAATTTAATTTCTGTAAGGTCTGATGCCTATGAACCAGTCTGTGATAATTTATACAACTTTTAAAATAGCATGGCTCTCTCTGCTCCTAGGCACTTGCATGACAGGCGCTGGGTTCAGAGATGCTAAATACCACTTCCTGAGGTGGTAACTGGGTGATCATGATGAACTTCCAGGACCTGAATTCAAAAACCAGATAGACAACTTTGAAAAAGTTGACTATCGCTTAACTAAATATAAAAATTATTGTAAAAGGATTCTTCTTTTTAGCTTTCTGTGTGTGTGTAAGGTGAGCTCAGAGCACATGTCAGAAGAAAAGAAGCATCAGGACAGGGAAAACCAGGGGGCATTTCACAGCTTTGTAGGATTTTTCTGATTTCTTTGGAAACTATGTAAATGAATTCCTTAAACACAGACTGCCATTGATTTTTTCTGATGCTCATTGATCCTCTCGTCATTGCTTCATGTATGTGTTCTCCCAAAACATCTAGTATTGATATTTCCCTCCCTCGAACTCTGTCCTCAATCTATTATAAGTATATCATTAAAATCTGTTTAATTTTCTATGAAAGATTATATTAAGTGCACTTTTAGTGTAATTATGTCGATAGTGGAAGATAAACATGTATTAGGCAGTGCAAAATGCTGATTATCTGTCAGGATAAATCTGTTTATTTCAGATATAGCAATCTGACAGTCTCCTGATGCTAATCATGAAAGTACATGCTTATGTCAGGTACTGTTTGGTGGGGTTTTGACAGTGAAATGCCCTCAACAGCTTCCTGGTATGACACAATCTCTATCCTATATACATCCATATAGGTAATATGAAATACAATGCAGATTGTGGGTCATGTGTTTTAAGTACATATGACATACTTATACTTTGACATTCTTGTCAATATCCTGTTCACATGAACAGTTCTGTAAGATGGGATGGTGGGAGAGAAGAGGAAGGTGTGTTTTAGGACATAACTACACTTTAGCTTGGTCCCAGGACTTGGTCTGCCCTCAGTAATGTCAGTGCAGAACCATTTGTATTCATCTACAGAAAAAGAAAAGAACCATAAAAAAAGGGGAATTCAGGGTTGTGCGGCTAGTGCAACATGTTCATCTACTTCTCCATGCAAATATGCTTCTTTTATTCTTTTAATTCTTTTCCTTGAGATAGTAGTTTCTAAATATATCCTAGAAACGCTGCTGGCTGCCAGCTGCTATTGGGCACCAAGTTCTTCTTTAATGAGATAAAACAGTATCAGGAAGTCAACATGCCACACGCACTGGGGCTGAATTTCACCAGGTTTCTGCTCGGCAGAAAATGCTTCGAAATGAAAATGAATTGAATATTCAGGCACGGTTTGCCAACTCCTCTGAAAAATAATTTTATCTGACTTTATTACATTGTGATCATTTCCTGGATGCCATAAAATGCTGAGTAGAATAATAAAAATTGATATGTATATTGACATTTCAGTTTTCTAAATAGAAGCTGAGAAAATATAAACAGCATTTGGTTTTTGCACCTCTTCTGACCAACCATTCATATGCCGACTAATTCACTTACTCTAAAATACCTCACTCGGCCTTAATATAAATGTCTTCTGAAATAATTTCTCTCCAGTAGATTATGCGCGTCTTTAGTTTGATTCAGAATTTACATGTGTAGTTTGCATAATTTTGCATCAGAGTGTCTGCTTTAAATTAGGTAAAGGTCACTGTCATTCATAATCAAGACGAAGGTGGATTAAAGGTCACAATTCAATAATAATTAAAAAAAACCTGATTAGATGTAGAGGTTTGTTCTTGGGATTTGATATCATTGGATAAGTGGAAATCATGAGTCAACAAATTAACCTCAGTATAATGGGTGACTCACAAAGATCGTAATAAAAAATCATGTTCACACATTTCCCCCCATGTTTAAGATGTTTGTCTCAATGTAGCACTGACAGTTAATACTTTTACCACTGGGTATCTTTTATAATGTCATTTGGTTTTAGGAATGACATAAATGACAATTTTATCTCCAAAATAAAGTAGTAAGTTATAAGGAATTAATAATAGACAGATGTGGATTAGTAAGTCCCTAAGGGCCTATGGTTACTTTTACCACTTTTTCCCCCTAAGGTAGTTCCTAGTTCTTCCATTCTTTAAAGGATGAAGCTGTCACAGCAAATTTCTTTTCTTACATAACTATTTTATACCTCTCACGGACACTTATGAGCTCCTATGAACCCTTCGGAATTTTGACAATTCCTCAGTATTTTTGTCTGTGATTAGAATGAATACATCTAAAATAAACGTAGTTAGTAACAGGTAATTAGGTTTTTTTTTTTCCATTTTTGGCACTTTTAAAGATATGTTTGACAATGACTTGAATAAATGGAAAGCAGTTGAAAATAAACAAATGCAGTATATATTTATTTTGTCGACAAATCAATTTGAATTCCTGAAGGAAGATAGCTTCCTTCAAAAGGTATTTGAATACTCTCATTGAGATTGAGCATAAATACCAACATATTAACATCAATACTTACTGTAGCCAAAATTGTACTGTTATTACCAAAATGTGAAGATTCTGGTTTCCCCATCTTCTGATATTTCTTTTCAACTTTACAAGTGCTTTTTCTAAAGGGAGAATCTTCCTTTCTCCTCTTAGTTGTTTGTTCACTCTGCTGACATCTTAGTATAGGATCAACTAACCTCCTCCGCCCCCCATCAAAAAGGTAGACAAGGAGGTATCACTTTCTTAAAGTAGATTGTTTATTTTTCCAAAGAAAATCAAACATTTTAAAAGGAACTATAAAGGTTAAATGGTTTAAGTAGATTATAATTAGTTAATTTTGTTAAACATATACTGGATCAATTTTACATTATTTTAATTACCTTTTGGAGTAAATGGTTTGGTGAACAAATTCACTTGATGTTCAGGATCAAACAAAATTACCTTTCCTCTGGGTAAGCTTAAGTTTCACAAATGATTTGAAATGACCTCCTTTGCTTTCATCTAAAAATATCTTTGGATTTCAAAAATGATTAAAGTTGGATATATTGTTTTAAGTCAATTATATTTTATCATTTCCATAGCTTATTCTTTCTTTAAAGTGAAAAATAATGAAACTCCACCAAACAGATGTTCCCCTTTTAAGGAGACTCTTGGAATTCATGCAGTATCATGGCATTTGTGAAATTGATTCAAATTTTATTTCTGCCAGAAGACATATATTGTATTCTGGTAAGTTTATTAAATTTTTTTCTGACAAGACATAGGAATGAAAGCTAGATGATCATTAAACATCATGACCAAATCAGAGGCATTTTGATTTATGTCTCTGCAATGTGTGTGTGTGTGTGTGTGTGTGTGTGTGTGTGTATACCTGTACTCGTGTCTTAAATAGACAATCCCTGAATCATAAACACTAGCTCCCTGGTAATTGGGGAGTACATAAGAAAATTACATAGTTCTCTCTCCCAATTCAAGGCATCTAAGGAGCAATACTGAGAAAGTACAAATATATTCTGCCTTTTTGTTGTTGTTGATGATGTGCAGTTACCATATTATTATAGTGCCCAATTCTATCTTTCTTTTGACTCACAGCAGAGGTGCACAACTAGGGATGGTTTTGCTTCTCATGGGACATTTGGTAATGTTTACAGACATTTTTGGTTTGAGTTGGGGATAGAGGTTGCTGGTACTGGTGTTTAGTGGGTAGAGGCTAGGCATGCTACCAACATTTCAAAATGCCCCAAATAACCCCACAACAAAGACATTTCTTGTCCAAAATGTCAGCAGTACTGAGTATAAAAACATTCTCGCTTACAGTAAAGAAAGAGGTGGTCTTCCTTCTCTGCCTCAACTCTACAGTACCTCTCTTCCCTCTCATAACACCACGTCATTCCATCTCGCACCCGGTTACCTCCTCTTCATCCCTCAGAACTCTCGGGGCACTCGTCCCTCATGCAGGAAAGTTCTGAGGATGTGTGATCTGAGTCTGACAGCACTCCTTCATCTTACCACATCACTGTATCTTTGAGCTCTAACGAGTGGGCTATTTTTCTATATCCCATACTAGACTGTAAATCTCCTGGGGATTGTACTTTGTATTGCTAACATCTAGCAAGGTTTGTAATGACATAAAAACCATTTTATTAAGATTTGTTCTTGAGTGAAGTCAAGTTCATCTCTAGAAACAACACTGTACGGGGTGTTTGAATTTAGATTAAATAGCACTTGAGATACTCTTTCAGGCATTGTGGATTAAATAAATAAATTGCAGTAGTTGACCTGAAAACATAACTGTTTCAAAAAATTTTTCAAAACACTGCTATATGTAAGTAGGTGGTCTGCCTGAATATCTGGGGGTCTGCCTATGTATTTATTTATATCTACATAGCTGAATATGGTTTAAAACTTGATTATGTGTTTATGAAACTTTGTGTATGTGTATATATATATATATGCATGTGTATATACACATATATCCATGTAATTTCAATAAAGTATACATTTTAATGAAGCTACTTCATGACAATATCATAAATACATACATATAGCTAAATAGAGCATATTTTCACATTTATTCCATTAAATTATCCAAACTCAAGTGAATACCTGCATTTAAAACACTAAATATTACATTTGCAATAAAATGGAAAATAGTACTCTCCACTTTTAAAGAACATGAATGTCTTTAATTAAACCATTGTCACTTTATACTTTGTTTCCTTGACTTTCTTGTTTTAGGTTATGAATATGGTCAAAAACAGAACCAGCTGAGTACAGTGGCACCCAGCTAGGCATGCTGGCGTGCACCTGTAATCCCATGTTCGGGAAGCTGAGGCAGGAGGATCTCAAGTTCAAAGCCAGTCTCGGCAAAAGCCAGGCACTAAGCAACTTGGTGAGACTCTGTCTCTAAATAAAATATAAAAAAGGAGTTAGGGAAGTAGCTCAGTGGTTGAGTGCCCCTGAGTTCAATCCCTGGAACCCCTCCCCTGCCCCACACACACACACAAAAAAAAAGAACAAAAGAACAGAACCAGATTATGAAAATATATCTTCTGGTGAATAATAAGCAGACAGGTTAATTTTTCCAGGAGTTCCTTCACATCAATTGTAATATTTCAGTGGAAATATTCCAAAAATGCTCAAAAATGCTTTCTGAATAAAACCGGGATTATAAGGTTTCTAGTGAATAGTTACATAAATGCTAAAATAATCACAAGTCAAATTATCATGAATTTTTATTGCATTCATTAATTTTATTTCTTAGATTAGGCTATAATTGTAGAAAAACATAAGACCCATGAACCATTTTGTCTTCTAGGCCTTCTGGGCCAATTTTTTACACTGTTCCTTTCATCTTTATGTGAACATAAAGAGCTGAAATTCATAAGACAATTATTACAAGACTTCAGCAATTTTAACATTTATTTTTAAATAAAATTCTAAATAATTGGGAAATAAGTGAAGCATAAAACTTAATTTAAAATTCAGGAAAACAAAGTACTTTGGGTATACATTTTTGATAGACTACCCCCCTTTGGCCAACATATTTAAAAAGAAAATGCTGAAATCATTAAAAGAATTACTTAAGCTTATTTAAATTCATATGTATCTTCTGTATGTATTTGTATATATGTATGTTATAAATAAAAAAAGTATGAATCTTTGGTTTCTACCTTGAGATGAAGTACAATTTCTTGACCATTGCCTTTTCTTATTGAATGTGAATGAAGCAAATAACAAAGTAAATAATAAATTACACATGAAACAACCTGGAAAAGGTTATCAATATCACATATGACAACTAGCAATGAGTATAACCTAGAACATGAGTTCATAATTCTGTGTATCAATTAAAAATATGAAATACCCAACTTTAAATGGGTCTCCTATCAAGGAACTTCAGTTTAGGAGAGAAAGATTTATGAACTTTTAGTTAATCATAAGCTTAATATGCACCGCTGGTGAGGTATGACTGATAAAAAAGAATACCACCACCTCAGGCTAAATTAATAGACATTGTAAAAAGAACAATGGAAAGAATGGTTCCATTACATTCTCCAATTATTAGATCACATCTGGCATATTGCAATTAGTCCTCTATATTTAAAGAACATTGAAAAATACAATATGTCAAAAAATATAGGGCCAACTGGGAGAAGGATTTTTTTTTTGTTTTTTTTTTTTGTTTGTTTGTTTGTTTTGGTGCTGGGGATGGAACCCAGGGCCTTGTGCTTGCAAGGCAAGCACTCTACTGACTGAGTTATCTCCCCAGCCCTGGGAGAAGGATTTAAAAACCAAGTCCTATCAAGAATAGAAAAGAGGAGAAAAGAAAGATCATGAATTGACATCAATTTCCATGCATGTGTGTTTGCGGGGATGAACCCAACGACTGTGTGTAACAATAAAGTTCTAATAATAATTTTTTAAAAAGAATAGATAAGGAATCAAAGTATTTGTACACAAAAAAAAGAGTAGGTAAAATGAGCATTGATAAGAATCACTATGGACATCTTTCAGCAAATATTTATTGACACTTTGTGGCAAGCACTGTGTTTATGTATGAGGTAAACAGACAAAATGAAACAAAGTTGATGATGTGTTGAACTGGATGGGATGATGATAGTGGAGAAAAAAATGTGTTGCCAAGCAGGGACCCCCATTTTATGGTAAGAATAACCAGATGAGCTATTTCTGGAGGTGGCGGTAGTTTAAGAAGTTCTAAGACAGAAGTTGACATGTCTTGTTTTGGCCATAATAAGTTTGAGAAACAAGATTTTTTTTTTTTTCTTTTTGGTGGAGAGGGGGTCTGTAAAGACAATGTTCATATGATTTGGATGAATGTTTGGTGAATTGTCAGGTAGAAGAAACCACAATTGTTCTGTGCCCTTCAAGAGAGCAGATCCACAAACACAAAGGTCAAATTTCCAAGGTCACCTGCAACTCCGTCAAAAAGAAGAACAGCTTTAGAACTACACTCTCCAAAGCACTGCTTTGGCAGGAGATAAGTTTTCCCTCCTAGAACAGATCTCAGCTTACAGAGACAAGTCTAACAGATATGTTTTGTAAAAGATGTCTGTACTCTGGTCAGGCACAGTGGTACACATCTGTGATCCCAGCAACTCAGGAGGCTGATGCAGGAGGATTGCAAGTTCGAGGCTACCTCAACAATTTAGGAATGCCCTACACAACTCGTTGAGACCCTGTCACAAAATAAAAAATAAAAAGGACTGAGGATGTAGCTCGGTGGTAAAGTGCCCTTGGATTCAATCTCCAGTGTCAAAAAAATAAGTCTATATTATGTAGAAAACTGGACTTCCCTTCAACATTATCATTATTTTAACACTATTGTGTTTAATTCCAGATACCAAGTTTTAAATCTTCAGGGAGAAAACGAAAAAAAGATTTTCACTTAGGTTGCTGCAGGTGTTTGCTAAACCATTTAATTGTTGATTGCTTCTGGCCATGTAACTATCACCTTTCTACCAGACCAGTTATTGATTGCACCAAGCAGCTATTGGCTCTTTTCTGAAACATGCACACTTTCCCTCCCGGGTGAGTGAAGGTCATCCCCACACCGATGGAAGTGGTCACCAAAGTTCGAAGCCAAGAGTTCTCTTCCAATATGACTCTAAACATCCTACGAAAAAGTCACTAATTTACTATGCCTGACTTTCTTGTTTTGCTTAAACTTAGCCTCAAGCATCCTTCTCAATCCAGCACTCCCAGACAATCAATACTCACTGATTGGCATTGTCATTTGAGATGATGTTCAGCTCAGTTGTCATCCCTGCTCAGCCCCAGGACTCAGCTCTTAAGGGCTTCTACCCTCACAGATTCCTCTGGGGATGAGAAACTGTAATGATTACTTCTAGGTAAGGATCTGAGAAATCATACCATTTGCCAGTCAGAACAATTGTTGCTTTTTTTTTTTTTCCCCTCATTGGTAATGCTCCATTTTTCCCCCTAAAAAGGCTTTGCAAATTTAAGAAGATTCTTTAGTGTGGTCTATAAAGCATATAAAGGTATGTCAATACACCTTATGGGGAGTGGGAGAAAGAATTAGCCATATAATCAGACACTGCATGGCAAACACTACTTAATCAGAGCCAGAAATTTCAGGCAAAGCATCCCAGTCCTTTAAAAAAAAATTTAAATAAGGTTTATTTTTCCTTTCCATAGACTTCAGTCTTTAGTAATAATTGTGTGCTTTGTGATTGTGGTTCAGGGATAGTACCTATCACATTAGAGTTCAATTTTAATATATCTAGAGCTCTTTAATAAGACAGTCTGTTAAGACTGGGGCACTGACTGATTAATAAGTTGGTTCAAGTAGACTTTCATTCAGGTCTCAGGAATAAGTGCTCTGTCTAGTTGATGAATTTCCACACTAAACACAAACGTTGTTATTTGTCATATACTAACTGTTTTAATGGGCCATTCTTCATGATCTTTAACAACTATCAATTGATCTCTAGGACTCAGATGTCGCACTGCAGTGCAGCTATATTCAAAGAATCCAAGTTTAGGTGAACTACAATATAAAAGACGAGAAAAGGCACATTAATCTGCTCTAGGGACAGAAATAAATTATGCACCATAATGAAGATGTGAACAACAAGCCGTTATTCAGGGCTGTTATTTTTCTCTACAACAAAAATATTGTAATCAATCCAGACAGTTATATCTTCAGTTCCTAAGGTTTTAATAAAGGCAAGTCCAAGAATTCTTTTTAGACTTTCAGATGATTATATCTTGAACCATCAGAAATAATCAGATATGTTTTAAATCAGCTGGGAGATAAACTGGTCGATTTTGAACTTGTAAAACATAAACTCTAGAGGTAGCTTAATTTCCACATTTATCATTTGTGATTATTTTTCCACTTCCTCCTTGCTTTAAAAACCACATTGAACTCAGATTTCCCTCTAGCAGACCAGCAGGCCTAGGCCACTTAATACCAATAAAACCCAAACTGCTTAGAAATGAAACGAGTTTTTTTTTTTTTTTTTTTAAAGAGGTTCAGGGCAAACACTATGTCCTAAGAGTACAAAGGATATGCCTACTTCTTTATCTGATATTCTCTGGTGGCAACATTAGCACACCAATGTTTTATGCATTTCATACATAATGTTCCATATGATTATAAAATCCAGACCATACAGCTGAATTAAGTTTGCTGAGAATGGAATGGGATGGGAGGAAGGACATGTGCTGTTGAGAAAAATCATCCCATTCCTTTATCTTCTAGGAGATCCATGGAAGCCCTTCCTTTGGAAAGTGCTCAAAGACAGATCAAATGTGATAATAAAGGTTCACTATCTGAACAGGTCTGCCCTAGAAATCGTGCTTTGGAAATTCGAGGTGGGAAAGAAAGGCAGTCTGTGCCAGAAACTGATTAAATTTCAGTCATCTATTCAAAGCAGTCCCTAGTTGCTTGTAAAATGCTCCATATAATTACAGTAACTATGGGTTTTAAAGGAATTTACACATTAGCCTTTATCATGGGACTTTCTTTGTGGGTGCATTTCAACTTTAAAATCAATATCCCTAAAATAAACTTTAATAAGATTTATTAATTTTATCTTTGTGGACCTTTTAAAAGTCAATATCAAATAACTTTCTCCAGATTCCTCTTGGCATTTGAAGAAGCTTAGATATAATCAAATGTCATGCCCTCTGTATGTTACACGATCATTGTTCTATGACTTCCCTCTTGTATACAACTTAGCCCTATTTTAAACTTTGAAAGAGTTGCGAATCAATACTAAAGACTGTTTAAAATGTGTGGGTCATCCTGATACATGATCTCAGTACTGTGGACAAGGCCCATTAGTCAGTTCTCGTGCTATTATCTTGCTCAGTGTTAGATGAGTAACCCAAGGAAGTGGTTTGACAGTTCCCAGTCAACCCTGCACCATAGTGGTGAAAATTACTTCATTGAAACAATCTACAGGCTTGGGGAACAAAAAACAAAAAGGTTTTTAGAAAGTAGTATCCCACAGAAAAACACAACTACTACCATTCATTCAAAGTATAGTACAGAGCATTTATATAATATCACAAAAGTACATCTTTTTTCTTTTCCGAAGAGACTGGGAATCACTATTTCTTTACAGTAAGCTTCAAAGGGCAGGAGTTCCTATCAACTACCCACTTGATAACTTACTCTTCAATGACTATAATCTCCATCCAGAGAATGGTTGTCCTTGTCCATTGCGTGTTACTATAACAAATACCTAAGACTTTATAAGGAAGCCTCACAATTGGACTTGGGAGGAAGTCCAAGCTCGAGTGGTCACGTCTGGTAAGGGCTTCATGCCATACTATAATACCATAGATGGCATCATATGGTAGGAGATCATGTGAAAGTGGGAAATAGCACCTGCAGAAGAGCCAAACACATGGTGGGGCTAGGGACTGTATGACAACTTGTTCCAGTGGTAACTAATTCAGTTTCCAGAGACCTGACCCACTCCTAGAGACAGACATTAGTCCTTTCCACAGTGCCCCATAACCTAATCACCTCCCACTAGGCCCCATCTCTTAAGTTCCACAATTCCTTGGCATTGTTAGGTAAGGAACCAAATTTCCAGTACAGAGGTCTTTGAGAGAGGAATCAAATCCAAACCACAGCTGCACTGAATTTAAAATTTTCATTGGAAGGAAACGTTTTGGGGAAGTCAAATTGCAAGTTTCACTGACACCAGAAAAATAGAACACTATCAGTCCTAATCTCATCTGTAAAGGTGTCATTTTAACATCCATTAAAAATGGGTAACCCTTAGTGCAGGCCATATAGCACATCTCGTAGAGTGCCAGCCTCTCATGCTGGAGGCCCGGGTTTGAGTCCCCAGCACTCTGGGTTTCTGGAAATAACAAAAATGGGTAACCCTTAATCCCAAATCGGAAGTTGTCTGAAAGTAGTAACAACTTGTCCTGTAATGAATAGGCATACCTTAAAAAGATAATTTAGTTAGCTAAGATAAGCAGTGCCTCTCCACTCAGTTAAAGAAGAGCTGCAGAAGACACTGATCAGTTACTTTTAACATGGCCAACCATCCTGTGTAAGGATTACCAGTTCCAATATCTTCATCCATCTACAACAACCATCAGTTCCCTCCATCCACTCTACCTTACCCCACTCGGAAAAATGTTATTTGACATGGCATTGACTCAAAGCATGAAAGGGCATAGAAGTCCTTAATTATATTTTACAGTCTGCCCTTTACCTGGATTATTTAAGAGAGCTTTTCATTTCCTTTGTTATTTGCTCGTAAAGGATATTTTACATGATAATCCGTCCATTTTTATAGAATTGAGTTTACCTGCTTTTAGTGTAAAACCAAATCAACAGTAGCCTAAACCAACTATTGTATTTTTCTTTCATGCAAAAGAAGTCTGGAGATAATCTATCCTAATATGGTGGCTCCGTAATTACAAGCTGTCTACGTTCCTGTTGTCTCTCTATTATGCCACCAGACAGGCTTGGCTTCCATTCTTTACGCTTACCTCATGTTTGCAAGATAGTGTAACACTCTAACCATTATGTTTATTTTGGAAATTAATAAAAAGGAAAAAAGGAAAGGGCTTTCAGAGTCATCCTACTACATACACTATCTCAGAATACTCCCTCCCCTACATATCCAAAGACTCAGATTATGTCTCATTGAACACCCCTGTTTTGAAAGGAGGTTAGGAGATAGTTGTTTAGACAGACATATTACTATTTTATAACAAGATAGAGAAGCAAACTACAGTACATATTATGAGGACAAGTAATAATCTCTGCTGCACAATCTTTTAATTTGCTCCTTATTTGGAGGATTAATAACCTCTCATCTAATACCAACTCTTTCTCCAAAAGCTAGATGGAGACATTGTTAGCTAAGATCCTTTTGACTTCATATGGCTGCCTGAACAGTCTTATGTCTTAGAAGGGAAAGCTCTAAATATAAAGTGTAATTTTTAAATAATTTGATTTAATCAAAACTGCCCAAACCACCAACTGCTTTTTTTTTTTTTTTTTTAGGTGCTAATTTATTTTTTACTTCAGAATCTTTGCAATAGTAAGTGTCTAAAATTTAAGCAAGTGTCATTTTCAAAGCTTGAGAGAATCAGAGACAAAAATTACTGATTTTACATCATAAAATGTTCCTATTTTGCCTCATTTGAAGCACTGAAATTACCAGTACTATAAATTGCTCTCGTAATTGTGATTTTTACACATTAATTGTTATCTGACAACTATGCTGGTGCAGATATCCTTCTTTGTCTTTGAATGTTTCTGATGATCAGTTTTTAACTTGAGTCAAGGTGAAATAGAAATAAAATGTCATTTTGATTAAACTACTTTTAAATAAATAACAATATTTTTGATCACTCAAGAGGCTTTTTGGTTTCTAGTTGGAATATGTCATATACTAATCAAATGGAACATCATGAGATTAATGTCTATTAAGATACAACATGCTTATACCTAATACCTAATCCTCATGATGAGGATGCCCAAAAATATCTGAAATATGTTCATGTTTTACAGGAAAATGGGGTCAAGAGATAATCTCAAATACTGACCCAATGAGGATTAATGCAAACAGATTTCTAAAATTGTTACATGTCATTGAATGAAACACAGGTGATGTACTGCCTGGCTCTTGACATCAGTGGGGCATATCTGATTAAAGAAAAGGGAGGTCACACATTTTTATGTTAACATGTATGCACACTTCCTTAGGGATTTTTTTTGCTGCTGGGAACATACAGACAATGAAAATTCAATTTAACTACAATTCAAGAATATCTGAAGTAACTTACTTGATCAAAGTGCACTGTAGGATTGGCAATCTGGAGAATTTGGATATTCTTAGATCAGGAATTATTATTTTAAATTGGAATATCTTTAAGATTTAGTCAAATTAATGAATCACTCCTTTTATTCCATGCCATTATCAGCTAAGTACACAAAAGCTGTTAACACATGGCATACCTAATCACCATTACTACCAGCTGCCAACAGATGCATCAGTCAACAACAAATGTATTCTAATCATGTCCTGGAAAGAACTGTTTCACACCTTTGGAGGCTGACATCTGCACCTTGTGGAAGTGCAAAAAAGTGTTTAAGGTCTGCATTTATTGACACCTGCTATGTGCATTTGAGAAAACATGTAAGTGTAGCACAAAGGATGTTTTTGAGGAACTCAGAACACATATTAATAATTGCCACTGTTAACATTTTAAAGTTTAACAACAGATTAATTTGGTTGATAAGTACATGCATGACTGAATCATAAAATCCATGAGTTCTGGAACCATTTCTTTAACATATTTGCATGCCCTGTAGTGCCTGGCACAGTGCCTGGTATATCGTATGTTTTCAAAAAATATTTGATGATAATCAGTATTATACTTTACATCGATATGAAACCAAAGTATCAAGCTGATGAAAAAGGGAGGACTTTTTAGTTTTAGATCCCTTTACTTCTTTATACTCATATTCCATTTAGTTGTTGTTTTAAGTAAGGTGGAATGGAACTTCCCCGAATAAGAAATATGCATGACTCCTAAAGACAATGATTAGCTTAGAGAAAAATTTCACATTTGCAAGTAAAATGGATGGCTTTGGAAATAATTCATGTCAGGGCTTAGGCTCTGAAATAATGATTAGGTAATTTTTTACTCTTTGGGATAGGTTGTTTTTTTCTTTACAATTTGGGATCAAGTATCCAAGCAGTAGAAATAGAGAAAATATTATATCAACTCACAGGTATAATAAAACAATGAATAAGTGCTCATTTTTTTCATGATTACTGCCTCTATATTTATTTTCCCCAAATAATTATTAGCTTTATATAAATAATATACTTTATTCCCTTGCTAGTCGACGATGATGTTTGACATTAAGGAAAGGTCAGGCATCATGAATGGGAAACCACATTGTGCATTGCCTTTACGGTTTATTGAATTAAGAGGTACATATATTTGACAAAGTATGGAAATCAAATAGCTGCCATGTTAGCAATGCCCTTTTACATGCCATAGATTTATTGACATTTACCAAACATAAAAAAAATTAAAACTGTGAGTGCTTAGTATGCATTATGATGTAAAACCTAATATCACTTCCCCAAAGATTATAAGAGAACATTTTAATCAGAGTAAATCCACCAATTGATTAGACAGGGGACTGAAATATAAGTTAAACATGCATATTTAATTCTAGAAAGTACAAAAATTAAGTCTTTTATGTCAGTTAAGTTTTATCTGTTGACTTAGGTATAAATTCAATCTATATCAAATACACTTATATTATATTATATCCATATACACACATCAATACAACATCGTTCCATGAACCCAACATGTACTTGATGTTTTGATGTAACAAATAGATTTTCAAACCACATGATGCTTCCTGCAATAGATGTCATGGAAGTAGCTTTCCAGGAAGAAATGATTATGATCCAACTCTATGCCTTTTATTAAAATAATACAAAGTCACAATATAGATATTACATTCAGAAGTATCATGGGAATTGTCAAAATGAATACATGCATTCAGGTTCTAGAACATGTACTCTTATAAACACAAACTCATTTTTTTCCCCTGATAGAATAAATAATCTCTACCCTTTAAGTACTATTGTTCATTTTATTATCAAGAAATTCAGTCAGTAAAAGAAATATAATAATTGTAAATATAAATGACTATAATCTCTTTTACAGAGATTTAAAAAATTAAAAATTTAAGAATTTTCATAAAGAGTTCCATAAACCAATCAAATTGAGTAAATACCCTATAGGGGCGAATGAATTCATATTCATCAAAGTTAGTGATAGCCATGTTTCAAGAGTTTTAGCACCACTAAATTCAAACCTCCTCATGGAAATACAATTTAATTCCAAGTAAATGTTCTTGTTTGTCACTACCTGAATGATTACATAGTCTTTGAAATGTATACAAGCTTGAAAAGCACCCAAAATGTTGGACTCCTTTGAGGAAACATTTAAATGTATAACAATAATACTTTTATATGAAATTGAACCAAATACCTATTACATATGCGCCTTTCACCTTATTTTCTCCAGTAATACATCAAAGCAAGGGAGTTGATTTTTTAAAAAGGAAGGAAGGTGGAATTTCTTATGAAATTTGAAAACACCTGAGTTCAGGAGTTTTTGTGGATTTGTTTTGTTTTATTTTCCCTCAGAAAAATAAATCATCACGGTGTTGCAAAATTTTATGTTGACATGAGCTTAGACTTCATATACTAGAAAGACTAGTGGTCTGAGAATTAAGAGACTCCTTCTGAGAGAACTCTACTGTCATCTTGTCTGGCAAGAAATGAAGCCTCCCTAGATCTTATAGATGATGTTTGTGGTGTTGTAAAGTGAGGATTTGTGAAGAAATCCTTGGAAAGGTGCTTGTGTTGGGGCTTTTTGTTCTGCATCTACCATCATCCAACTACTGCATAGAAGGACCCAAAGAGAGATAATTCAAATTCATAATTTTTATTGCCAATCTGGACTTTCTGAGTCTATCTCCTATTTACAGCAAGTAGACCAAAAAAGTATAGAAATACCAGAGATACCTTTTTTGGTTCATTCTTTTATATTTACTTACTTTTTTAAATGTTGCTGGGGATCAAACCCAGGACCTGGTGAATGGTAGTCAAGTACTCTACCACTGAGTTATATCCCAGTCCTTGATTCATTCTTAAAGTCAGAGGACTCAGTCTTTTGGCTCCCATTAACCTGGGTGTCTCACTTACATCTTAGCATTCAAGAGATGAAAGTTCTCCAACAAAAAACAAAATTCACTTCCAAATCTAATTGAAAGTGATTAACAAGGTATTGTTTTGTGGTCTTCCATTGCCTTGGAATGTTTTAACTCCAAAACCTATCAGGAGTCTTTCTACCTAGTGTCCTGGAGCCTATTTGAGTAATCTAGCTCTGGATAGGAGTTTCTCAATGTTTACAACTCCAAAGGCATCTTTATGTATTCCAAAATTAGAGCAGAATGATTAGATACACAGCTCTGGAATCAGCCCATGTCCTTACTTCAGCTTACCACTTATTAAATGTGAAACTGGGAAAGTGACTAAAGTCTTTACATCTTCCCTTGCAAGTCACATGCACAGGGTAGCTAGATGCTGGCCTTACCCACAAGGTCTTGCAATCATCACTGTGAGGTGAGACAGTCAGGACTGCAGTCAGGAAGACCTGTTAATGACATGTTCTTCCAGCATTCATTCAACTACTGTCCCTTCATTACAGGACAGTGAACAATACGTTGCTCTACTAGACATTCTAGTCAGGGCAGACATGCAATGAACAAGCAAGTAAATATGCACAACTGTTACTATTGACTGGCCAGTGCTTAGAAGATAGCTTTATAGGATAATGTGTCAGAGAGAGGAAGGCTATTTCAAGAGATCAGGAGGGCCTCTCTGAAGAGGTGGCTTCCAGCTGGGCCCTCAATACAAAAAGAAGCAGGCACAGGAAAACCTTAGGAAGGAATATCCCACTCAGAGAAACTGCAAGAGAAAGCACAGGAAGAACATAAAGAAGATCAGCACGGCTGGTGTCCAGTGATCCCGGGAGGGCTCATGTTCCAAGAGGTGGAAGGGGCAAGACCTGCTCAAAAGTGGAGTAAGTGAGAGAACAGTCTGAAAATGTCAGAAGCCACTTTTGATAGAGTTGGTATCAAATCTCTGCTCTACCCCTTGCAAATTGAGACCTCAGATAGTTGCTCAAACTCTCTGAACTTCAATTTTGGGTAGTAGAATGGAAGTGATAATGACTGTTCCTCACAAGTTTTGGAAGTGTTGAATGAGATTACGAATGTAGATCTGATTCAGTACCTGGTGTATGATAAGCACTCAATGATTTCAGCAAGATATCATTAAATTATTATTGTGATGCTGCAGGGGTGATGGTATGGTGGTAGTGGTGCTAATGTCCAATCTTCCTTTTTTCAATTAAAGACATATTTTACTAAAATGAGGTAAAATTGGCACTACAAAGCAACCATTCTGTAAAATCATTTCAGTAGCTGTACTTATGCATGAAAATGTGAAAAATAAAACTCAAATACATTGACTAAATTCTGGTCACTAAAAAATTATACAATATAGTAATTATAACTGCCATCCAATTTACCAGGATATGAGTTTGCTTGCCATCTCCAGCCTCTAGATAGATAGTTTTTATGACAGAATTGAAGAACTGCAGGTAAAGGACATACACCCGCTATGGTCAGAATGTTAGTGTTCCCCCCAGAATTCATATGTTGAAACCTAACATCTAAGGTGATAGTACTAAGAGGTGGGACCTTTTAAAGTAATTGGGTCTTGAAGGCAAACTGCCTTGATAAAAGCCACCTGAGAGAGTTGGTTTCCCCCATCTGCTGTGTGAGAACACAGCTAGAAGGTGCCTTTGTTGAAACAGAGAGCAAGCCCTGACCAAACATGAAATCTGCTCATGCCTTGACCTTGGACTTTCCAGACTCCTGAACTTTGAGAAATAAATGCTTGTTGTTTATAAGTCATCCAGTTTACAGTATTTTGTTACAGTGGTCTAAGTAGATGAAAACAGGGTCTTTTCCAGTATCTCAAAAGCAGCATAATGGTGAAGAGCACAAGCCCTGAAACCAGCCAGTCTGGGTTTCACTGGGCAACTACCCATCTGCTGTGAGTCTATGCAAGTGGCTCAGCTTCCCTGCATCTTAGGTTTCTCATCTCTAAGACCAATACCTATATCTTAGCTGTTGTGTGTGTATCAGTAACATACTGCCCATAAGGTGCCTTTACAATTTATAATATAAAATAAACTCTCAAAATTTAAACTATTATTAGCTAGTGCTATAACTCATGGTAATCAGTGTGTGATAATGACTTCAGGTAGATATGAGCAACCACTTTTTATAAGTGCCAATTCTAAAGCAATCAAACTCTGAATAGGGTCACATAAGAAAATACAGTAAAAGTCACCTAACATCCCACTGTTCATGAACAGCCTCATTTAAATATTAACAAATCACTTTCTTTGGAGGCTTTTTGTTGTTGTTTCATTGTTTAATTTTAATAGACCTTTCTACCATGCTTGTTTCATCCCCTTAAAAGGTTTTTCTAAACCTTTTAAAAGGTTAGAAAGCAATATCCATATTGTAACTTCCCCAAATACATTCTGATATTACTATTTTTGTTACTTAAAAGAAATGTCAATTTTACAGTTATGATTTTCTAGCCATTAAAGTTGATGTTAGGCCAGTCACATTGGTTCACACCTATAATCCCAGCTACTCAGGATGCTGAGGCAAGAGGATTGCTAATTGGAGGACAACCTGGACAATTTAAAAATTAAATTTAAATTAAAAAAAAAAAAAAGGTCGGGGATGTAGCTCAGTGGTAGAACACTTGCCCAGCATACTTGAGGTCCTAGGTTCAATCCCCATTACAATAATAATAGTAATTTAAAAAATAAACATAAATAGAATTGATAAATTTTACAAATACATATTTCTCCAAAGGTTTAAACAAAACAAACACGCAAAAAAAAAAAAAAAAGTAGTTTGTTAATATTTAAATGGTACTATCCACAAGTAGTGGGCTGTTAGGTGACTTCTACTGTGTTCTTTTTTTATGTGGCCTATTAACCGTTTTATTTTCTCAGAATTGGCACTTATAAAAAACGGTTGCTCACCTCTGTCTGAAGTCATTATCACATATTGATTATCAGTCAGTACCTTAGAGGAATGAGTTGCCAGTCGGGGACAGTAAGAAACCTCCCAGGAAGGATGTGAGGAAGAAAAGGGAAGCTGCAGAGTGGGGGAAGGGTTCCAGGAAAAAGGGGAGGCAAGATGCCCCCAGTGATGATCAAGTGAAGAGGGGTGTGTCAAGGGATTAGCATGTTCCTTGACTCAGAGTACATTTTCTATGACCACTAATAGCTTTCCTTACTGTGACTAACCACCAAAAATTCCTCCTTTTAGAAATGAGGTTAAGTAACCCACTCTAGGTTGTATCTATGGAAGAGTCAAAATATGAAACTAAATAGGTTTAAACCCAAAGCCTTACGAAGGCTCTGGTAAGAAGATGAACATATGGCTTTTGCTATTTGCTTCTGCATTAAAAATGTGTATGTACGTCAGGCATAGTGGTGCAAACCTGTAATCCCAGAGGCTCAGATGGCTGAGGCAGGAGGATCACAAATTCAAAGCCAGCATCAGCAACTTAGGGAGACCCTAAGCAACTTAGTAAGACCCTACGTCAAAATAACAAAGGGCTGAAGATGTGGCTCAGTGGTTAACCTCCTGGGTTCAATCCCTGATACAAAAAAAAAAAAAAAAAAAAGGTGTGGTTGTGTGTGAATAATTTCACCAGATCAGGACACAAAAATCCTATTGAATATCATTATCCCATCTCATAAATGAAATTGTAAAATTCAGGGTAAACAAGTTATTGAAAATCACTAGATTTTACAGTCACGATTTCTGACTCACTCCAGTCTTTCCACTACAACACACTGTTGTCATTCCTTAGGTGAGAGCTCACAGAGAATATAGAAATGAAGCCTATCTAAGCCGAATCCTTAACCCCAAACCAAAACCATGAATCTTGTTCACGAAAGCACACAATTTAGTGTGAGAAACAAAATCTGATGCACAAAGAACTTAAGACTTCTTTCAGAGTACAGATGAACAAATAGAGGATTAAATATAATTTGCATGTATAATTCTACCAGCCCCTCACACATTCTCCCTCTATTTCTCCTACTGCCAGTCATTTTAAATCAGTTTTGAAAAGAGGAATTTAATGCATGTGTTTCTTTCACCATTTCTCTCCACTTTTACTGAATTTGGAATGTGTTTTTTCCTTTATTCATTCTGCAGTGATTAAAATGCAATCATAGCCAAACTCTGGGACTGCAGTGTTAATAAAGGGAACATTTCTCCCTCCAGGAATTGACCGATTCTTGCAATGTTTAGTGGAAAACTTTTAGTTCAGTCAATAACAAAATTAGTTGGAATCTAGATCCCAATAATGCCTAACATTTCCTTCTCTTCAGCAAGTCCCTGTTTTAAGAACAAGGTTGCTTTAAGCGTGGCTGTTTGTAAGACAAGGGAGATTATTATCATAGTCCCGTTGTGATGACCTTCACTTTATCATTCTTTTCATTCCTGATTGATGCTCAGTGGCCCTGTCAGAGATTCTCCTCCACTATGCCAATGTGCTACTTCCAAACCTACTTCCCCTCCCTTTCTTGCCTGCACCATTCAGAACAGGATTTTTGAAAACCTTTTGTGCAAGGTCTAACAATGCTGCTTTTTCTAAATATACTGATAAAAATATGAATGTGACTGATTGTGATACTAATCAAGATTAGAAAGGGGAAGAGTGCCACAGTAGCTCATTGTAATCCTTCATTTTAGTCTTCATGTTGATTAGGAATAGTTTTCTAGTTTCTGATAGTAACCAGATACAGAATAAGGTGCGACTAAAAGTCCTGATGGAATCAATTAATTGTGACCATTTCCTTGATCTTCCATTTGAATTGAGATTATTTCTTAATTACCTTAGTGAATTGCTTGCTCTCATTGCCCAGATCCCTGAGGTCTGGTAATGTGATATGCAGCTGGTCCTAACTATGTATGGCCATCAACACACAGGTTATTTTGTTAATCCCATAATCCAGATGAGTGGAGAAAAGACATACTCACGCAGGGTCTCTTGATAATTTAATCCTCCTCTGGAAAAGATTAAGGAACTTTTGTTTGCATCATACAATATCATGTTTTCCCACAGAAAATCACCCTTCCCTCATACTCTAGGACACCAAGTCTTCCATGTGTTTCTGTGAATGTTAGCATGTGGTCTTCTTTCAAGTTCATCACCAAGTCATCCCAATGCTTGATCTGTTTTAAGATTCCCTTTAATCTACAGGTTTTGGTAGGTAACAAAAACATTGCTGAAGAGAGTTGCTACATAACTTATATGTTGACAAACTCTCTTCTCCAGAGTAGTTTTGCAAGCACTGGATTGTGTCAAATAGTTATAGCCAATTATCAGAGGTTCCTTTAATTACATGATGAATTCTATGAGTCTGCTGAAGTCTGCAGTCAGATAATTCACAAATGGAGAACCAAATAGGATCAGAGTCCTTAGGTCTGTAAAATATTATTCTGAAACTTTAACTCATTTTTTTTCTCCAATGATCTGCACTAAGTAGAAAAATAATATACACATTTATTGATATGATTATTTTAGGCATTGTGTAACCTGAAGTGGGAACTAACGTACACAATTAAGTCACCTCTTAGGTTGGGAGGTATAACTCAGTAGTAGAGTTTACATAGGAGGTATAAGGCCCGGGCCTTGATCTAGCACTAAAGTGAAAAATAAAATAAAAAGTAAGACTTCTCTTAATATACAGTCAACAAAAACATTTTCTTGGCATCTATCTGATGCAAACACTGAGATATTAATTGATAGTACAGGGATCAATGCTTAACTTTGAGCTCACAGTGATAGAAAGTAATGACTTAATTTAAAAAGGCTAAAACACACACAGAGCTTTAAGAAACTCCTTCACAATTTTTACAGAAGTTACTTTTTCTACCATACACCTGGAAATTTAATGACAGTAATGACTGCATAGCTTTTACCATGTGCCAGTTAATGTTCTAAGTAATTTCTTGATTTACCCTAAGGAAATATTGCCGTCCCTCTTTTGCAGAGAAGGCAACTGAGACACAGATCGTGATTCAGACATCTACCAATTAAACCCAGATATTCTGACTTCAGTGTGCAACCTCCTAACCATGTATATGGTCCAGCCTCTCACCAAACTCTGCTCTCATCTCCTGACTCTTCCACTGCCATCTTCCCCTTACTTTCAGATGTTTCTTATTCTCCCATCTCATTATACTGTTCTAATTACTGGAATGCTATTCTGCCAACTTCCAAGTGGCATTTACATTTACTCATCCCACAAAACTCAGATCATGGTCCACTTTCTTCCTTGAAGCTTAGTCTAATTTAGATGTACTCTCCTCTGTGTTCCATAGTGCCCTGTGCATATGTACATGTATAACTCTCACTCACTGAGCACTGGTGAGTGCAAAGTGTTAAGGCTTCTCCTGGATTATTTGATTTCATCTTTGCAACAATCCTATAGAGAAGACAGCCCACTTAGCAGAAAAATATATTGAGACATAGTAATAATTAAAGAATTTACCTAAGATTAGAACTAATTAATTAATGAAACTGACAAAGTCAGGATAAAATCTCAATCAGATTCCAAATGCCTTGCTCTTAAGCATGATGCATACACACAAAAACTATCATCATAATGCTTGCTACTTTGTGTCTCTGACCTTGGCCGGAAGCAGCTGGACAGAACCATGCCCACGTTTGATCTTGGATCCCCAGATCTTAACACAGAGCCTAGGAAATCAAAGGAATATGAAATTTTAACTGCTGTAAATCTTCCTGCTCCTCATCGGTGTCCTCATTTTTCTCCTTTAGTCCTTCACCTGATACTTACTTTGTGGTATTTCCCAGGGCTTCAAATCTTATCTTCCTCTCACAAGATTCACTGCTGTGTCATTAGCTTCCACCTGTTACACTTCTGATTCCAAATTCAAATTACCTATCCTGGCCTCCCCTGAAGTTTGTCCTTCTCCCTACCTCTGTGCATATTACCCCTTCTGAGCAGAATGTCTTTCATTTCTTTGACTTGCAAACTCTAAGTTATTCTTTTGGGTTCAGTTCTCCTATAAGCTATATATTTTTTTATTCACAATTCTTTGGTTACACAACTTGGAATTTGTATCATATTCCCATATGTGTTTACTGTATCTCTCCCCACAGGAGACCTTGGAAAGAATTATGCTATGTTCATTTTAGTATCACTGTGTCTGTAACAGCATATCACAAAAAGAGTATTCCAACAATCATTTAGCATATAAATGAATGATAAATCTGAAGAATGTCTTTTGAGTCATAGTATATTTTCAAGAAGGTGTTTTGTGTTAATGTGAAGTTGTGTGTTAATGTTTTGTCATTTTATAATGCAAGTAATTTGAAGATATAATAAACAAATAGTAAAATATAGATTTAATGGAAGGAGATTGATATTTTATTCTGTCTTTTCATGCTTTTGCAATGTGTAATTAACAAAGGGAGGATATGTTAACCTTATCACTAATACCCAAGCTTCAGCTTTCTGAGGAGTCAGAATCCTTTGCCCAACTCGCGCTTGCTCCGGGTCATGAGTCTACAACAGTGCTTCTGGTACAGAAGCAATTTCTCCTCTCTACTAGGGTAGCAGGGTCATCTGATTGGACTTTCCATGGTCCTGGCTGAATAGGAAGGGAATTAAATTGCAGTGTCAAAGGAAATTACTCATTCTAAGAAGCATTCACACATTATCTATGGCCAAAACCATCTCTGACACTCATTTATGATTAAAATTAAAAGTAAGAAAGAAGAGGCAGTTTGGCAGCACTTCTGTGACAATAAAACTGCAAAGACCAAATTAAATCGATGGCACTGGTCTGTGGCACACTAGATAAGAAAGTGTTTTTCTCCATGGTGTTTTAGAATTTAGACACTTACCCAGTGAGGCAGGAGAGGAAATGTGTGCCCCAGTGGTCTGTATAGGAACTCTTTCTAGAACCCAATAAGTTCAAGTTACCTAGATATTCTCTTGTGGGAAGATGTGAAGGAGCAAAGGTCCTTTTAAATAGAAATTTCAAAATCTTAAAGGAGAAACCTCCAAAACAAGCCCATTTTCCACATTGTCAATAAGCATGTACAGTTCTATTTAATTTTTTTTTAACCAAGATCCCATAATATATTTTAAACCTTTTTATCTGTTCTAAGGTAATGAGTGGTTACAATGAATGGTGGAAAAGACAATGATTTCTTGATAATGTGTCCCTGAAATAACATGGAGCTGAGGTAAAATGTATGCTTTAAGACATTTCAAAATTATACAGTCTGGTTTAAAAATTGTGCTGAATCCTATGCCTGGGGAGGAGATAAAATTAAAATGTTAGATTTAAAAGGAAACTCAATATTGATTGTTAGGAGAGAGAAAAAAAAAAAAAAGAATTTAAGGCCACGGCACTATTTTAGTGCCTAGAATAGATGTAGCACCAAAGATAGTTTAAATGAGAAAGGCTTCTGGATTTATTTAAAGACATGTCATCTCTTTGGCCTCTTCACACAGGGGCAGACAGAACAAAAACGATTTATCCACTGAGCTATTTGCCTTTTAGAAAACTGCGATTTGTTTCTTATATAAACCTATTTTTATACTTTTATTTTATTGCCTGGCACTTTTACACTTAAGAGTTTTTTTTTTTTTCCTTCCGATATCAGTTTTTCTCAACCTAGTGAACATTTATATAATCCTTCTACAAGCAGGTTCTTCAAGTTTGAAGTGGCAGTTTACTATTTATTTTATTCTGATTCTTAAGCACTTTAACAGGAGTGATACTTAGGTTATCCTCATGTGATAATATTACTAGGTGATTCTGCATTCCCATACAAAATACATGTATGGAGCTCACTAGGATTTCTATACATTGATGTACCTATCACATACCTGTCTGCTAAAACCCATCAATACGAATGGAGAATGAATCCCAATTACTGTAGTGAATCTTAGTATCAGTATCCACTTTAAATCAAAATTTAAACTAAAACAAAATTTTAGATGTATATATTTTTCTTTAGGAAATGTGAATTCTAATAAGAAGTAGTTCTTTCCTGAGAAACAAATAGAAGATGAGTAGCAGTTAATATTGATGCAAATGTGTTCAGCTCAGACTGTGAAACTCTCACTCTGGGTGGAGCAAGACTTTCTGAGTAAGTCAGAGATTTCCTGAACATTGAATCTGTGAAACAAAATGGTTTTGATCCAGCTTCAGCACTGGAATTATAATACACAAAATACAGGTATTTAAGAATAGATAAACATTTTAATAACAACCAAAATTCCTGCATCAACTTTTTCTCTAATGAAATTATTATTTATAATGCCCAAGTTAATTTACTAAAAACACAGAGGCAGAAAAGAAAATTGTCTATAGTTTTAGATCCTATATTAAGAGTCTATAGAAATTATGGACTATGTTTTAGGTACATATGTTAAGAGTTGACAGAAAATCACAACAAATACTGAAGAAGTGGAGTTAACAAATTGATCGAACCAAATTGATTTTATCATGCAAATTTTGATAACTTTCTTTTCATCTTATTACATACATAGCCACAGTGATGTTCCTTTAACAACAAAATTAGTCATTATAAGTGTATTTACAATAAAAAATAAAATAAAGGGCAATGAAAGATTAACACAAGACTCAGAACTGTGGTTTTCTGTCTTAGCTTACAGTGCTGTAACAAAAGGAAATGGACTGGCTGGCTTAAACAACAGAGGTATGTTTCTCATAGTTCTGGAAGCTGGGAAGTTCAAGATCACGGTGTGGAAAGATTCAGTTTTTGGTGAGGACTACTGTCCAAGGCACATGACTACCTTCTTACTATGTATTTATATGAGAAGGAGAGTTCTGGTCTTCTTATAGGATCACTATAAGGTAGGCCACTATGGGTCTTCATGACCTCATCAAAAAACCTGATTACCTCCTAAAGGCCTCTTCTCCTAACTCCATTACATTGGGGTTAGGACTTTGATAGATAAATTTTAAGAAGACACATATATTCAGTCCATAACACCTCCAGTGAAAAATAGATGTGTGATAGTTGAGGAGAGTAAAACACAAGAAAGGAATTTATTGTGTAGTTTTGAGAGTTAGTGTAGACTGATACTACTCCAATGAAAACCTTAAAAGTGTAAATGGGAATCATGTACACAAATCAATGATACCAGAGGGTAATGAACTATGATTTATGATTAATGCAATTTTGTATGCCTGTGGGGTGCTGGGAGACTGGAAGGGAGGAGAAAATGGAGAGGAAGAAAAGAGAAAAGTTTGCCATATTAAGAAATGCAAATATTCAAATATGACATCATCTGATTCACAAAAGGATATTATTCAATCTTTATATTTAAGCTTAGGCAGTCTTTGCCAACTAATCTCCAATTAATTTCTAGACTATCTTGTATATTTTGTCTTATAACTTCAGTAAGTATTTATAATTGTTCATTTTCATGATAAGTTAATTATATAACAAAATTTCACTATGAATTTGACACTGAAATAACATTTTATACAAAAATGGTATTGTGTCTGAATCAAATAAGTAAAACTAGAGCAATTCAAAATAAAGACCAACAAACAGAGCCTTTAAATTTTCAAAAATCATAATGCAATTGTTCTACATGAAACAATTACTTTTGAAGCATCCTAATTCACTGTGAAGATCATGTAATTAGTGATTTTCTTTCCCAAAACACTGTTCTTGTATCAAAGAGCTAAATGCTCGTTTTCTCATTTACAAGATCATTTTCCTTGCATATAAAAATTTCCCCCAAAATGTAAAATTAATTATGTTTTGGGTTTTAATTTGCCTTGATAGGATTTGTCATTTTATTCTTTAAAAATAAAATGATTTACTTTTTTATGTTCTACTGAAAGGGGCTGATGTAGAGTTTGCAGGTATATTAGCTATGACTATCTAACAATTTTTTTAACATGTGGTGACCTTAAACAACAATAAACACTCCTTTATGTCTCATAGTTTTGATGGGTCAGGAACTTGGCAGTGACTTAGCTGCATGCTTCTGGCTGGAGTGGAGGGAATGTGAGTTTGCAGGCAAGACGTCAGACAAGATTGTAGTCATTAATGCCTTGACTGGCTGACAGCATTGGTATGCAGGTTTGGGCTCACAGGACTTCACAAGAAAATTCCCAAATCACCAGGAATTTTGCAAGGTAGCTGTTAAGCGTACCATTATTAAAAATTAAATGATATAAACTCATAATAAACTATATTAAAAGTAAAAGTAATAAGTATTTGAAACTAATTATTTTACTATGTTTTCCTACAATGTAGATTTTTGAACATATTTACTTCTTTTGTCTCTATGTGATGAAGAGCTAGGTAGAGTGGAGAACTACCAGCTATCTCTCAGTAACTCCAACTCCAGCAACATGGCATGGGTAGGTTGAAATTGTCTGCTGTGAACATTTATAAAACAGGAATAGGTAAATGCTACAAATCACTCTTTATTTATTGTTTTGTTAATCACCTAGACTTAAAAAATGATGCAGAAAATGTTAAAAATGCAGACTGGGTTTTAAAATGTATTTTGTCCATAGATGCTAAAGTATGTCAATAGCATTTTTAAAACAAGGAAAAACTATTCTGGTATTCAAAAACCATTTTCTAATTCAGCAAAGAAGTCATTCATTCTACTGATCAACTGAAGTGCCAGCACAGGCCTTCCTTTTTCAACTCAGTCTTATTTGTTAAAGTAAACAAAAATATTAACCAGCATTCATGTAAGAGCTACACTTGTTCATCAGTGTCTGACTTTTTGCTAAATTGACTAGTAATCAGACATTTATTCAAAATCTGACTTTGTTTCACTGTTGCTGGCAATTCATTATAAATACCGCTCATGCATTTTGAAAGAAATAGGAAGTTACACTGAGGTGTAGGCATATGGAATTTATAATAAAGAATATTGAATGTGTTATTATAATTGGTAAATGCTACATATGCTTCATAAGAAACATTGTATCTGGATTCCCCCTGAGTGTGAATGACCCAAGTGAGAAAGAATCAGGTGGAAACTATATACATTTCATGGCCTGGCCTTAGCACTAAGCATCTTTTTCTGTCCTGAAACAAATTTAAATCTAGGGCAGTTCTCAATGAATAGTTAGTTAGATGCAAGTCACTAAGATGACATACTCAAGTACACTCTCTCCTCCCTTCCTCTCTCTTCTCTCTCTCTCTCTCTCTCTCTCTCTCTCTCTCTCTCTCTCTTTCTCTCTCTCTCTCCCTCTCCCTCCCCCAGCCCACCCTTATTCAAGGTGATGCATTTCAGGAACAAATACCAGTGCTTTTCGATACACATCATTTTTCTAAAACCTCCACTGCTCAAATAAGTTTTGAAAGCCATGCAAATTCTACTACATTGTCCCATCCATTCCTGTCCCCACAAAATACCCTCCTAGAATTGGAAGATTAATCTTTATTGTTCTTGTTACTGCTAATATGCTGGAAAGAAGTGATAAGTAAATTATCCATTAATACCAGAATGAAAAACACAAATATAGAACCATTTTCCCTTTATGAATATTAGTGCCATTAAATCTATACAGCACCTAGAAAACTCGGTTGACCTGTCCTAGAGTTTTAATCATCCCACTAAAAAATCAGAAGGAGGGAGAGGTAGTAAAAGGAAAGAAGGAGAGAAGAAAGGCAGGAAAAACACTTTATGTAAACATGCAAAATTTAAATGTATTTCTTCTTCTTATAAACTTTGTTAGTAAAAATCTAGATATTCAATTGAGATTATGAAGTTTGAAATACACATTTTATATTCTATTCACTTACCTGAGTACCACTTCAAAAAGATTTGAGCTTTTGTTAGAACTATTCTCGTATTCTGAATTTTATGAATAAATAATTTTTTTATATTTCTAGCCTCCATTGTTTCACATTTTATTTTCTGTGACAAGATATAATACAGCAATAGTAATACTTTGCTTTTTCATAACAGTTTCCACAGAAAGTTTATAAAAGTATTGTCTGTTAACCTAAAGCTAAATTGCATGCTGAGAAATATGACAGGTATTTGGAGGGAAGGAGTATGAGTTAAAAGAAAATGGAGATGGGGGCAAGCACACGGGAATACAAGGCTTACTATAGAGGCTTGGAAAATATTTGCAAAATGAAAGTTATCCATCATGCTTATGTAGAAATAGGTCACAGTCCCATTTTTGCAGTTGTTATAATCTTTTGGTTAATGCAAACACCCACTCCACATCTCTGGCACCGTAATCTCATAATCAAGAAGGACAATTTGGCAAACCACCTTTATCTCAAGGATATGATCTTTATTCAGACTCTACATACTCCACATACCAAATTCAATCTCAGCAGCATTATGAGACAGTTATGGACTAAACAGTGTTTCCCCCAATTTCTGTTAAAGCCCTAAGCCCCTATGTGACTATATGTGGACATAGCATCTCTAGGAGGTAATTATGATTAAATTAGGTCAATAAGTGTGGGGTCGTAATCCAATAGGGCTGTGACCTTACTCCTTGTAAGTACAGAAAGATACCCCCCCTCACCCTGCCACGTAAAGGCACAGCAAGAAGGTGGACATCTACAAAACAGAAAGAGGGCTTATAGCTGAGAGTTTTTCCTCAGTTAAGACCAGAAATTGAACTAGCCAGCAACTTGATCTTGGACTTCTCAGTTTCTAAGACTGTGAGAAATAAATTTCTGTTTAAATCACCCAGTCTTTGGTATTTTGTTATGACAGCCTGAACTAAATAATGCAGATGTTGGTACCAATGTAGAAGTGGTTTTGGAAATGGTGATGAGCAGAGGCTGAGAGCATTTTGAGGTCCATGCTATAAGAAGGCTAGATTTCTCTAGAAGGGACTAGAAATATGGACATCAGCAGAATTCTGGTTAGGGATCAGAAGGAAACAAGGAGAGCCAACAAAAGGGAAGAATAACCCTGAAGGTGGTTTTCTACCTTCCTAGAGAAAACATAAACAATCATAAACAGACTGTTGGCCAGAAATATGGACACCAAAACCATTGTGATGAGATCTAAGATGGAAATGAGGAATAGTTATCAGAAATGGAAGGAAATGTGATACTTTTTATAAAGTAATACAGAAATTGACTGAATTGTGTTCTAGGGTTTTGTGGAAGGCAGAATTTGCAAGCATAGAAATTGGATATTTATCTGAGATTTCTCAGCAAAGTATCCAAACAACTTAGGTCCTCATTGCTTCTAGTAAAATGTGTGCACAAAGACCCATTTGAAGAAGGAATTATTAAGCAAAAGGAATCAGGACTTGGGGATTTGGAAAATTCTCCAGATTACAAAAAATGAGAAAGTTTATTCTAAAGACAACACTAAGAGACTGAGCATCCATTTGATGAAAAGATTCTGGGTGCATTGCATGAACAGCAGAAGCAACAAAGAGATGGAATTATGTCAGCAGAGATCCAACCAGTTTGCACTAAACAGGGCAGAAAAGCTCAATGAATGAAAGTGGGCAGTTGAACTTCTTGAGTTCTGCAGGACCAGACCATAGGGTTGTTCAGATTTGAATGTGCACTGTTCTTCATGGAAAGGGAAGAATGACCCTGAAGGTGATTCACGATCATCGGGCCTGCCATTCCCACCCCAGGTCCAGGGGTGAGGCTTCTTCCTCCTCTGATTAAGGGCCCCATGGTCACCACAGAGGCCAAGTGAGTGGGCCAGGGTTGAAGAAGCAGGGTGGCCCTGCAGGGACCTGGGTATGATGCTGACACCCTAGTGGGCTGGGTGAGTACAGCACTAAATCAAAGAGGAGTCTTAGGAGGTAATGGATCTTACCATTCCTTTGAGATAAGATTATAAAACACACCGTCTGCTTCACATGCATAAGTACACACACACATGTGCAGGCACACGTCCTGGTTTAATTCAGTTGCTCCTGATGGTTTGACACAGATCATGACCAAAGCACCCTCTGAGATTGCAGTATCCCCTTAGCACCATGAAGAACTGAAAAGTAGTCCTCCTACATCTGCTCCATTACTCTGACCATAAAAGAGACAATTAGTATTTTAGGAGGTTTGGGTAGTTTTGGCTGGGAGATAGTTAAAGACAAATTAATTAAAAGTTTAGGATGATTTGCCAAAAGAAACATGAATTTAGCTGAAAATTCTTGAATTTGAGAGCCAGATTTTAAAAATTTCCAAAAACAAAATAAAATCCAAGAATAAACAGCAATAGCAATGAAAAAGAAAGGTCTCACATGAGTAGCTTTCAAAAATTACTCTCTCTTGCTGTCATTTAAAAATAAAAAATGTTTTAAAATTAGAACATTACGAAATATGAGATGGTCTAACCAAGCCTTTCCAGTGTAATACTGGGAAATAGTAAACTATTACATTACATAAAACAACCATCTGAGCAGAAATGATAATTAAAGTAATGCATCTGTATGCTTCATTGATTTATGAATTTATTTAATGATTCTTATTCAGAGTAGCAAAAGCTATTATGCATTCACTGATTTTAAGAGACAATATATAACTGTATGACCTTTTGCTGCACCAAAGGAAGTGATACTATGAGAGATTCAAATGGTCATGCTGATTTTTGATTACACTTTAAACCATTTTTTTTTCTTCATTGAAAAAGTTTTATGATTGTATATTCATAACTATTGATTGTTTTGGAAAGAATCATGGCACCCAAATGAAATTACCTCCCCAGAGCTAGGGTTAGGCTTAAATCAATGCAAGCAAAGCCATTAACTGTGGTGGGAATCTTGGCTCCAGGCCCCTCCATAGGCTTCATTCCACAGCTAGTGAAGAGGCATCTGCTTGTGACCAGGGGCGCTGGACCAATGCTAAGTGATGTGTGGTCATTCTTATCAGGGATCTTTGTTTACACGGTGTTCAGTCACAAGCCGGTCTTTCTATTCATGTTGTCTTGTGGTATAAACTTCCTTGTTTGTTTTCATTTTGTTTGAACCTGGAAGCCAGTAAACCTTAGCAGAACAGGCTAACCTGAGAAGGAATAAAACGGGAACTTAAGACCAAGTGATGACAAGAATGGCAGGCATGTCAAAATGTTATTAGTGCTCTGAATTTTGAACTCTTTAAAAGCTTCTCTATGCCCTACCCCCAACTTCCTCCTGGCACCAGTCTCTCCAAAAAATCAAAGAAAGAGATGTTAAGAAGAGACCTGTTTTGCAACCCTCATGTGTGCCTGAGCGTGTGCACAAAGGTGCACACACATACTAGCATTCACTCACTGGGCTCAGTACACCCAGGCATTCTCTCATCATTATGTCCATGCTTGACTGGAAACAGCTATAAGGAAAAAAAAAATAGGAACAGCCAATTTGCCATATTAGATCAGGCCACACATTTATCTATTTCTGTACTTTGCCTCTGGGAGTGACCAATTTCTGATGCTTCATAGGGAGATAGGAGAATAAAAATCAAACAAAAGGAAAAATAGTTTCTTCAAACATGCTTTAGACACTCATTCCCCAGTCAGAAAAACACCTTATAATCTTCTACTCTTAGGGTCTTTCATCTTTTTTTTTTTCCTTCCATGCATTTTCTGGATTTATATCAAAATTAAAATAATTACCACAAATGCCATTTGATTATTCCATGAAATATTTTGGCAACCTTACAATTTATTGTACACCTTTCTTTCATCCCTCATTTTGAGATATACCTCTGTTGAAAAGTCAATTCTGATTTTAGCAATGAATTTTTTTAGGGGAAAAAGTAACCAAAAAATACTAGATGACAAATAACTTTGATTTCATTAGTGCATAGCTGTAACTATGCCACGCCGCTTCATCTTAGGCTGCATTTTATTAAATGATACAGTGATTCATCTTATCTGACAATGTTCTAACAATAATACTTGTGCTTACTGCTATGAAAAAACCAAACAGGATAGAATACACTGAGGACTGCAATAGAGTCAAGTGAATATTTGTATAATATCTTTATCCTATAGACCAAGATCAAACTGAATCTTCAAGAATTTTAGTAACAAGAATTCAAACTCATTTTGGAAGCAAAGGAAGAGAATTGCTAAGACTTTTATCTAAAGAACAATCAGTGAAGAAATCAATGTAACGACATCAGATATTAAAGAGAAATCAGATGAAAAGATTTGGAAGATGGAATTCCTGGGCTGGGGGTGTTGCTCAGGGTTAGAGCACTTGGACAGGTATGTGTGAGGCTCTGGGTACTACCCCCAGTTCTGAAAAGAAAAAAAAAAAAAATGAATACCTTTCATAGCTATGGAATAGTTGATGCTCCATTAACCAAATTTGGGGACCATAGTGCCTGGAGTACAAAGAAAGTATAGAATTCCAATATATAAAAATAAAATCCTTTAGTAGCAAAACTGAATAACAGTAAAGGAATGTTATGATATTTGATAAACTTTCTGCTTTATGTTGTAATTTTTAATTTTTCATCTTTTTACATGTGGGCATTTGTGTACACCTGATTTTGTGTCACTTGGGTTCTGTGTCACTTGGGTGTGATGGAGCATTAGACAATATGATTACATGATGATTTTGTAGCAATAACTTGGGTTTCATATCAACATATCTCTGATCATGAAAAAAGTTTTGTTCATTTTTTTATTGACTTACAACTCAAAAAGATCGTTCTAAATAAACAATACCTATAGTGTTTTCATTGACTTTCATGAATAACTGCAAAGTTACAAAATGAAAAATTTTTTTAAAATCTGGAACATATTTCCCACCAGATTATGACAGTTTAAAACTTGGTCAATATTTGACCCCACATTATTTTACAATGTCCCCTTAAGCCTTTTAAGGGTCACTTAGCATTTCCCTTACAAATCTTGACTTTCAGAGGTTTAATGCTTGACCGTTTAAAGTTGCAGAAGTCTGGAACTTATTCAAGTTGTCAGTCCAGATGTTTTTTATTTATTTATGTGAGGTTTGTTTTTAATCCTCTTTTCTCTTTTACTGTTTTACTAGAAGTGGTTTTTAAACTGCTGATAACTACCAAAAGACACAAAAATAAACACTTTAAGTTTTCTTTCTTTCTTTCTTTCTTTCTTTCTTTCTTTCTTTCTTCATCAGGACTATAAATACTTTCATTTCAAAATACAATGTGTAGGGACTTACATTTACTCCCTACCCCATGACAAAAGTAAGTCGGAATTCTGGAATCTTTTACATGTATTATGAAAAGATGATAAGTAAGAATTTTAAAGTCCAATGAGAAGTAGAAATCTGGAAATACTAAAGCAAACTGAAGAAATTCTATTGAATGGACAAGTTATTTGGCAAATGTATAAAGAAAAAAAAATGATCCAGATGAACTATGTAGAAGTACTTGATGTCTTTTACCCAGCATGTAAAACCAGCAAGTAGGTGGAAGGAGGTTTGAATCCTATAAAGGGAAGGTACTAAATACTCAGAATCAACTTCAAATTAAATAATGTTTTTAGTGCTTACACTTTCTGTCAAAAAAGTATTCCTATTACTGACTGTACTTGCTTTGTAAGAACCTGAATGACTACATAGGTGACAAAGTTATAAACCCCTTCAAATAACTGACAAGTGTCTAAGTCAGTTTAAAAAGATTAAGAGTGGCTCCCTTGTTCTAAAATTATACAAAAGTGCCATTTCACTTTTCAAGCAATTTGAAAGCCATTCATTTCAGTGGCAGGTAGCCAAAACACAAAAGCCAGAGAACAGCAGCAGAGATGTCATACAGGCATATACACATGTTTTCCAAAGACTTGTGCTGCTTCCAGCCTCAAAGAGACAGCCTCAATAGGTTGCATAGACAAAAGAGTCACAGCCAAGATCTGACTAGGTGCATGCGTGTGTTCTGGGTTCCAGCTCACCCTGATTCACCCTCACTGACTGTCATTTGCAAACTGCATTCCTGAGCCTGGAAGCAAAAGTTAAAATGCTGCTGGTGACAGCAGAATTTGTATCATCCCAAATATCTGATGGACAGTGGACATTTTGGTAGGCCATACCAAAGATTTAGTTTCTAAATTCTTCTTGCAGTTTTTTGACCTCCATTGCCTCAATTAGAATGACACAAAACCTGGTAAAATACATGCAATGTGTCTAAAAAGTAACTTGGTACAATCACCTTAAGCTCTAGCTGTAGAAACTTCAGTTCGAATAACCTGAGATAGTGTAAGACATAGTTTCCAGGTACCCCAAGTGAGAAAGGAAAGCAGTGTTAAACCTCCTGGGTGAATCTTAAACGGTCTAGCTCATTGCCATTCCTTCAGTCAGCTAGACACTTCCAGGGTAGAAAGGAGAAATACACCTGAACAACTAGATGGAGTTAAAACAGTAGAAATGGAAGTAAAGGAAGAGTGTTTAAATTTGATTGAGTGGAGAGAGGCTTCACAAATGAGATGACATTGAAATTTGTCTTTAAGACATACAATTGGGGGCAAGGGGTGTAGCTCAGTGGTACAGCTCCTCCCCAACTGATTAACTGGTTAAAATCAGAATAGTAAATGGCACTTACACCATGGCTGTATCACAAATACCATGATGCTCTCTTCTTATTTTCCAGAAAGTTTCCAAAAGTTATAATAAAATAGATTTCAGGAAAAGCAATTGTGTAGAAAAAAAAATGTGTGCCAGACACTCAGTTACTCTCTCTGTAAAGCTCTTTGCTACTTACTGTTACAGCAGACAGGCTTTTTCTGTGCTTTAATAAATCCCAATTTTCATAGCTTTTATGTCTTAGGCATTTCAAGTTCAGGTTCTATTTGGCTGAAATTTAGCATACAGCTTTCAAGCATTTGCCGACATACACATAGGCACGCATGCGTGCACACACACACATACACTCACACATTCTTGTAATCTATAAACCTGTTGGGATTAATAGCACAGAAAGTAAATTACCAAATACCTCAAGTGCCTACTTGGACAAGATAAAAGTGAAGAAGTAGAGTTGTCCACAAAAGAGAACATAATGTCTGCTGGCTTTGGGAGACAAAGTATCACAGTACAAGAAGTGTGGTGTGCTACAGAGACCAATGTGCAGAACCCAGCGTGGGAAGATGGAGAGGTGATTAGAGGCAGGTTCACCCTGGGCCTGCAGCTTTGCCCACTCCCACACACATAGCAGCTTCTGAATTCCCACAGGTGATCTGCAGGCAACAAGGGCCTCTTGTTATCTGCCATTATCAGATGAATGGTGACCTACTCCCTTTCAGTCTGACCTTGTCACTATCTCTGTAACCTCTGGATTAGACCGATGCTCTGAGTTTATACTGATAACATTGACAACTGTCTAAGAGCCTCGTCTTGTGCAGAATTAAGAAAAATACTTTCTTTCTGTCAGTATTACCTATTTTCCTCTCCTGTAGTATTCGTTTTATCTTGGGTAGAATATGAACATTGGTTGCTTTAGGAACCCTAACCAAATGCCTAACAATTGACATGAAATTATTCTACTGGGTAATGAATTGCCAGTGGGCAGAAATAAAAGGATCTGACATAGCAGTGCAGGACAATCTTCAAATGCTTCCCTCACTCCTACCCCTGCTATTTATACAATTGTGCTCCTCAGTTAGATTTAAAATGAACTAAGGGAAATGGTGTCATGTCCAATAGGAATGTTAAAAAATTAAAGATGCTAGGTTCAACCTTAAATTTCAATGAGTCTTAGGTTATAACTTGCGAAATACTAGCTCCTTTCAGGGAAAAAAAGAAAAAAAAAAAAAGATTCTCAAATCACATAAAAAAGGGTGTGGATCAATGGAAACAATGTGGGATTTTTGCCAGCATGAATTTAACTTCTGTCTTCTCTGATTACTGGTATGACCTTGGTCACATTGCTAAGCCTGAAATTAATTTTTTTTTTTTTTTTTTTGAGGGGAGAACTCAGGAAATTGGCAAGAATAAGGAGAAAGAAGAAAGAGGGGGCTTAGGGGTGTAACTCAGTAGTAGAGCACTTTCCTAGCACATACAAGGCCTGGAGCTCATTCCCTAGCACTGGGGGGAAAAAATATGTGGAAAATCCTATTCTTTGTGAAGGAATCCCTGGTTGTTTTTTCAGCATTATGGAATGATATGTACTAGGGTCTCTTCCAACAGAAGCCTCTAAACATCTTCTCAGGGGGATGCTTCTGTCTGTCTTCAGGGGACCATTAAGGGCTCCTTTTGAAGCCTGTTAACAGTCACATATTTCCTTTCATCTAAGGTACTAGGTACTTAAAGCTCATCTGGCCAAGGCATGGCTAGATAATGGCTGCTAAGATCCAAAGGTCTTGTGAAGAAAGAGCATAAACATAGCAAGCCCTCCTTCCTGGGTATCTCCTCCCCCTCAGCCTGAGAGAGGCACACTGTGAGACTTTGGGGGACTCATGTTTCACTCTACCCTTTCTTTCAAGATTTATATTCATAGGCTATGAAAGACTATTTTGTCATCAGGTTCCCAGATTCCTTGTCTTCAGTTTTTAGGTTGCAAACATCCTATACCTGAAAATACACCTGCCTCCCAAAACCCATAAATTTTGACTTTGAGCTCTTTTACATTCAGTTAATTTCTTTGCTAAGCCCTAAGTCTATTAATTTTATCCATCTTCACTTTCACTAGTCATTTCTTTCAGTGTTGCTAGCTGTTTGCTGGAATATCACTCTGTTTTTCACCTCTTTATTGTCATTCAGCACAGTGTCATGAAAAAGGGCACTTGGCAAAAACATCTCACCACCATTTGGGATAATTATGTAAAATTTCAAACGTGTCTTTCTATTTAATCTTCAGAACAATGATATGAAATAAATAATATTAGTAGCACCATTTTATAGGTAAAATAAATGACAGTGAGAGTGGATGAGAAGTTGGGGGTTAATATGTAAGTTGCCAAAGGTCCTGCAGCCAGTAACTAATAAAATCTGTATACAAACCCAGCTCTCTGGACTCTAATGTGCATGCCCTTTTCATTAAACTATTGTGTCTCTGAAGTTATTTAAACTCCTTAAGCTTTAATTCATTCATTTACAAAATGAGGATATTAATCTCTGTGTAGTTCAGAATGCTCATGTGAAAAATCAAATAAGTGAAAGTGCTTGATAAACATTAAAATGTTATAGGAATAGGGGGTAATAATAAAGCAAATTAGCAAATGCTGGGTAACAGTGGTTCTCCTATAAGTCATAATGTATATTAGAGTAAAAGGTATTTATTAATATTAGCCTTTTCTACTTAGAAGAATCAAGCCTCCAAGAGTGGAAATTAGACCTTTAATTCCCTTGTCAACATAACCTTAAAAAATAATAATCATAAAAGCTAATTCATAGAAACAGGGTAGATTTTACAGTTTTTCAACTGTGTGACAGAGGGTGCTTTTCCAAGGTAATTTTGAAAAGACAGATTTTTTTTTTCATAAGCAGATATGAAAATACTTTTCCCACATCATATGAATAAGGTACAGAACGGGAAGCCGCAACCCCTCAGTTGAAATGAATGTGCCTTGATGACTAAGTCAAAGATGCCACTGCATGCCCTGTGTGCTCCCGGTAAAGGACAAACATTGAATCCTGATTTTCCAGAAGCTGGCGGTGTCCTAGATTTTTACTATATTAAATTCAGTCCAAGTCCCTGCATAATCCCAATTCAAAAACAGATAAGTGAGCTATGGAAATTCTGCCTTTGTGTTCTTTTATTTCTTCAAAAATAGAACACATGTGATTCTCTCTTCATTGATAGTTTGACCAATTTCCTGAATAAAACAGCCTCAGTTTCATCTTACATCTTTAGACATTCCATAATTGTTGTCGCTTTGGAAATCATGAAGCCATTTGATTTAAGTTTTAGGTGGATATTAAGAATCCAGAAAAACCAAGCCTCCAAGAGTAGAAATTAGAACTTTAGTTCCCTTGTCAACATAACCTTGAAAAAATGATCACAAAAGCTAATTTATGAAAACAGGGTAGATTTTATACTTTTTCAACCTAGATATAATGGTGAGCAAAACAGAGCTGTCTATGGTTTAAAAAAGGATAAGAATCAAACAATTACACGAATAAATACGTAGAAATTTTCATAAATTCTATTCAGGAGAATTACCAGGTGACAGGAAAGAAATGTGTTCAGTAGGACCAAGGAAAGTTCCTGAAGAAGTGACACATGAGTGGAAGCCAGGAAAATTCATAGGAATTAATTAGAGAAAGAGGACTAAGGAGCAGGAAAAGAGAAGATAATCTGGGAAAGGAAAACAGCATATCTCAGAGCCTTGATGTGAAAGTGCCTTTGTATGCACCATAGAGGTCACAAAAATATCTATGTAGCTGAGGGGTATAACATACACAGAGACCAGATCATGCTGTAGTATATGCACATCCATGACAATGAACAACACAGGGGTCTTAAAAATAACTACAGCAGACTAATAGCTATACTTGATTACTTTACTCCTGATTGTTATTGACCACGCCTTACACTTCACTGAATGTTGAGTGGTAAGCAAAGCAGAAATGACTTCTGTTCACGTAGAGCTTAGTCTACAGTTCTAGTTCATCTTTGGGTATCTATGTTTTTGAAACTACATCACAAAGCAGTATGTGGGAAGAGGGGGAAATACTATTTTATCTGAAATCTACCTTCATGACTACATGTAAGTAATGACAAACAGCACAGTGTATTACATTAATACTTAATGTCAACATGACTATTGCTAACATAGTTAACAATATTATTGAGTTTCTCTTTTTGTCTTGACAATATCCCTGAGCTCCAGCATTGTATGTCTACTGTTTTCATCATTCCTACCTAAACATTTAACAGGGATCTCAAACTTATACTCCAAAACAGAACTTTATATAACAATCTATGTGAACCCACCGACTCCCAAACTGTCTCTCCTAGTATTCCTGATCCATTGAGAGAAACCACCATTCACTTTCTCAAGCTGAAATCTTAGGAGTCATCCAAGATTCCGTTCCCTCATCCTTACCACTTCCAAACCACTGGGCAAGTCCTTTTATCTCTATCTTTAAATTTTATCTAGAATCCATCTTCACAGCCATCCTCACCTGCTATAGCAGACAATAATCTATTCTCCACAGGACAGGCAGGGTAATTATTTTTACAATATTTATATCAAATTCTGCTGGTGTTGTGGTGCACACCTGTAATCACAGAACTCAGGAGTCTGAGGCAGGAGGATTGAAAGTTTGAGAACCACCTCAGTGACTTAGCAAAATTTTTAAATTTTAAAAAAGAAATGGAGATGTAGCTCAGTGGTAAAGCACCCTGGATTCAAACCCCTCTACAAAAAAAAAAAAAAAAAAAATTATATATATATATATATATAATATATAATATATATATTACACACACACACACACACACAAAATTATCTGTCAACTTTAAACTTTTAAATTACTTCCCATTTGAATTAAAACTGGACTTCTGGAGCTGGGGTTGTGGCTCAGTGGTAGAGCACTTCCATAGCATGCATGAGGCCCTGGGTTCAATCCTCAGTGCCACATAAAAATAAAACAAAGATATTGTGTCCACCTACAACTAAAACAAAATATTTTTTAAATTTTTACTTTTTTTTTTTTTTTTTTTTTTTTTTGCAGTGCTGGGGATTGAACCCAGGGCCTTGTGCTTGTGAGGCAAGTGCTCTACCAACTTAGCTATCTCCCAGCCCCCCAAAATATTTTTTTTTAAATAATAACTTAAAATAAAACTGGACTTCCAATCAGGACTCCAGACTCAATATGATCTATGCTTTCTCTAGTTTTTTCTCTTTATTTTATCATATGGAAAAAGTTTCCCTTTGATGCTATAAACTTCACTTGGGCTAGATATTTAACTATTCCTTGAACAAATGAAGCAGTCTCTGAATTGCTGTTTCTCTACTTAGAACTCTCTGTCCCCAGATGTTTGCTTGACTGTTTTTTTCTTGTCTGTCATCCAGTTCTCAGTTCTATTATTATTTGATCAAATAATTTTTTCCAACTACTAATGTGATATAGCATCTTGCTCATCAAATCATTCTCTATAATTTTATCCAGTTTCAATTTCTGCATTGTTCTATCATTTTGTAAATGTGCTATTCCAAGTAAAATAGAAATTTGATGGGACTACAAAACCTATCCACCTTTTTTCATGTCTCTATTTCCAATACCTAGCAAAGCAAAGCAGTCTATAAATATTGATTAAAAGAAAGAACAGAAGAAAAGAAAACAAATAATATGTCCAATAAAAATAAGGTGACATCTTTATCTTTTATGTCCTCTCTCTTCAAACAAGAAATAACATTTTTGGGGGGTAAGTATTTTACCCAAAGCATTCCAAAAACATTTTAATTCATCCAGGAGAGAAAGTCTACCTACCTCGTTCTATGTGGAAAAACTGAATAGTAAAATTGTAGATGACAGAGAAATGCAAATGACAAGAGAAACAGAAAAAGAAAGCCTTAATTTTTCACTGTTGCAAGATGTTGGCTGTATTATCTGGTTTCCCCTTCAGCTTTCTATAAAGGAAGGAAAAAAGAAAGAAAACAAACCACAATGACATCTCAAATGCATGCTTATTCTGCTGGGTGTCATTCATTAGACCATCACTGGGCTACATCCTCAGTGTGCATTATTCCCTCTGAGTGGAGCTCCATTGATTTCAAAGTCTCTAGGTTGCCATTTTGGAGACTGCTGAGTGCAAATATTATAATGCCATTTGGGAGACTCTAATGTGCTCTCACTAAATATTCAAACTCACCCTGATTGGGGTTTGGGCTACATTCTTGCTGAGAAAAGATGACTCTGATTGTACTTTCACTTTACTTTCAACCCTTTAAAATTGACAAATCCCCTCAGTAAACTTTCCCAAGAACTCATTGATCCTAAGCAGGGTGGCCAAACACTTGAAGAAGTCCTTGGTAAGTGTTCCTTAAGGACAAGGTCACCATATGATAAAGCACTGTATTACAAAGGGAACCATATAGTGGAGGCGCTCAATAAAGTTTTGTTGAGTGAGTAGGTGAATAAGTGAATGAATAGATGAATATATGCTAAAATCTAATTTTTTGGTAAGAAAAATGAGAGAGCTTCTCTGTTAATCTGACTTTACACTTTAGGTACCAAAAACTAAGTGGAAACTTCCTTTCAAAATCCTAAAGGGATAAACACTTCCTCTTCCATTTTTTACAAGAAACATCTATTCACCACTTATTATATGTAAGGAATTGGAATGAGCACAAACTAATTTAAAAAAATCTCTGCCCTTAAATAAAACTTATTTGAAGGTAACCTTGTAAAGACCCCTATCAATACTTGGCATTATTCTCCTTCCACCCTTATAGTAATTTATTGCTTTAATAAAGTACAAAAAATTGTTTTCAAAAATAAATTCCCTGTTGTTGCTGCCCTTCATTGCTGGAAAGGAGATGGTCCTTCAGGTTTGTTTACTTAAGTGTTAGAGTCTTTTCTTCATGTGTTAATAGACAACGATGTCTGGATCAAGGCTTCCCAAGGACCTGAATATTAGCTGTACTGATTTGGCCTTCTGTAGGTCTGCTTTCTCCAGGATATTTTGGTATGGCATCCTGGGCTTTCATTAAGCATTTCTATAGTGAAACACCATAGGCATCTCACCTTGACATTTAATGTAGGGAAGTTTTTTGAGGTTGATTTTTTTTTGTTATATCACTCTGTCCCCTCTCCCTATGAAGTGTCACAGGAGAAGAATTTGTAAAACTAAGACCTAGTTAAATCCTTGGTTTTCCCAAAGGGTTTTTTTTTCCCCCCACTATTTTCAAGGTTTATCTTACATTTTGTGACTGTCTTTTTATTTTATTTTATTTTATTTTAGACTATCAGATTATTGTTGGAACTACATCAAAACTTCAGTCCTTATATGGGATTACATTGCCTTCCTATCATTATGGTAATTTCTTCTTAAAAGATGAGAAAATGTGGGCCTCCAAAGTTAAATGTAAAAGTTTTAACAATTAAAGCTATTTTCAAAGTACTTGAAGAATATTTTTCACATTTTGCAGGGAATACAGCAGTAATTAGTATGGACCAAAAAAAGTATCCATCCACAAAGAATTTATGTGCTTTGTACTTTCCTTACTATTTTTTAACTGAAAGAAGCCTGGGAAGAAGACCCATCATTTGACTACTCAAATGATCACATATAGCTAATATTTTGTTATATGTCCCTATAACCTATTTAGAAATAAAATCATTTGTATATTATTAAAATCTTTTATCAAAAATTAATATTCTATTCTAGAGTTATACCATAATTTACTTAACCACTTTGAACATCTTAAATGTGCAGGTTGCTTTCTTTTTTTAGTAATTGTAAGTCTGATATGTTTGGGGATTATCAAACTATGGAAACTTCTACCATTTTTTCTGTTAGAGTGCTAATCAAACACACACACACACATATATCATCTTACTAAATTCACCAAAAATATAGTCTTTTCTTTATCAGTATCTATATACTTCTATGCATATATTTTTATACTTGCTGCATGTTTATATATTAATAGGTATTTAAGAAAATCATATCTTACATCATTTAAGAATTTGAATGCAATTATTGAGATAAAAATACATTATAATAACACTTAAAATTTAGTTATGTATAACATTCCTGATAGCTATGAAGATCAAGAGTACGAAACTTGCATTTAATCTTAGAAAAAGAGCTTTCTGTGATATTTCAATAATCCCCTTGCTACAATCAAGCATGTTAAAGGGTAACTTACTCATTATTCAAATCAAGCTATTAATGAGTCAATCCTATGGTAATCCAGCTGAATAATATTTTTCTCTAGAGACGTCTAGACATAACTTTTCCATAAAGTTTGACAACTTTCCAGAAAAAGAAGAGGAGGAAAAAAATAATAAAAACATGTTCTAGTACAGTATCTCCTTCTCTCTGACGAACCACAGAATTATCAAAAAGTAATCATCAGAGGGTTCAAAGTGGTGCTAGCCCCAGGCTTGACACCTGACTAATTTGGTAAAATAAATGACAAAAGTTATCTGGTACATTGCTAATCAAGTAATTCATTTAAAATACTATCTCTGTATAGTAACTAAAAGAGTCATGTTTTATTTATTTTTTTCCCAATTCAGAGAAGGAACTTTCTTATTTGCCAAGTTAAGAGATTTTCTGCAATGCAGATTGGGAAATAAATGACTTAGGAAACAGGAATCTAATAATGGAAGTCTATATATATTTATACCACAGATCCCTCTGAAAATAACTACTGCATTAAAGCATTTCTGTATCCAATTGTAAATGATAAAAACTCTTCAGGTAAACCACATTGCCAGTGATTTTGTTATGGACATTTAATATTGTTGATGTACTTTTGTTTCTTTGTGAGGTGTTGTGTTTGCATTCTATAAGTTACTTTAATCATTCTCCAAGACTTGTCAAAAACACCTGCTGTATTTTTGTTTTAAATCATTATCAGTGGATTAGGTGCGTGCGACTCACTGAATTCCTGGGTTCAATCCCCACCATGGCAAGAAAAGAAAAATCATTCAATCAATCATAAATATTAAACATAAATATTAAAGCCATCTTTTCCTTCTTATTTTGTCCATTGCCCCCATCATTCTAAACTCCAACAGAAAGACTGAAAGAAAATTATGAAAAGAAAATTATGAAAGAGTGATAAATTTTTGAGGACAAAGAAAAGCCCTAAATATCTCTCTCTCTCTCTCTCTCTCTCTCTCTCTCTCTCTCTCTCTCTCTTCTTTCTTTTCATGGTCTTGTTTTGGTTCCAAATCATCCAAATCATGTATTCTTTTATTTAAGCTTGAGTAAAAATCACCATTCTTATTTTGACCTATTTTCAGGTCCAAAGAGAAACTCTTCATGGATCTTCTCTGCTACCAAAATTTAGCCTATGCAATTACTCTGTGAGTAAAGAAGCAGAAGAGTACATGTACAGAAGGTGTAGAAAAATGATTACTTTTAGTGTGATAGACCCGGTGCAGAGAAAGTAGACTGTATAAAGAGGTTAACTGATTTCCAGAAGCAACCATCCTTAAAACGAAATGTGATAAAATAATTCTTTGAGTACTTAAAGATTAAGATTGCACCTTTTATTATCTGCATTGCTGTGAAAGATAGGGAAGTGGAACAATTTATAAGAACTGAAAATTTCTTGAGTTGCGGATGTAGCTTAATGGTAGAGCACTTGCCTAGTATGCATGAAGTCCTGGGTTCAGTTCTCAGCTTTTCAAAAATAAAACAAAAAATAAAATAAAATAATGATGTACTGAAAAATTCTAAGCAGTACACCTGTAGTTAGTCACCAGAACTCTTCAAAATCAGTAGTTTGAAGTAGTTATCTTTGAAGAATCAGGAACAACAGGATACTGGTAATTAGTGTTTTAAAACTGTGACTCATGTGCAAATTGTATTGGGATAACAAGTTGTTCTCTGCATTTATTTGCTCTTGTTTGCTTCATCATCCTTTCTGAGAGATGACCCACCTGCAGCTAGAGCTCGGGTGGTAGTACTAGACCAAGACTTACTGGGTTTCCTGTAGGAACATTCCACAAAAAATGGAGTATGAAATCTTAGTCAAAAGTAAATTTCTGTGAGGTCAAACAACTTCTGTGAGACCAGAACAGAGTCTTTAAATCATGAATTGGAAGAGGAAATGGTTTAGATAGTGAGTTACACCAAACCAAAGTGGAACCAAAGCAGAGAGCTGTAGCACAGAAAGTAGACATGAGGTAGACACTAGCCAAAGGGTAGGGACAGAACTAAATGGGATTTATGGACACTAATCTCTCATTTGCTCATCCATTCATATATAACAAATATACCAAACTCTCCCTTGAGTTGGATACAAATGGAATTCATGTGTGATAACCTCCCTTTTTACACCGTAGTTATTTCCACTGCGGTTATATTTATTTCTAGAAGGACTAAGGGATATAAAGTATTTTCCTTCTTTCTTGAATGAAAGGAAGTAAGAGACTCCAGTTTTGTGACAAAAAAGACACCTATCATGGCACAGGATTGTCTAGTAACAGTGATCTAGAAGGATAATAGAGGATTATCATTTAATGACCCCAGTACCTACAAGCATGATTTGTACAGCATCTACACTTTGCCAACCTAATTTCACTTTGGACCTGTTCAACTTTAAAGTCTGTTGGTTGTTAAACAACACCATTGACATTGGATCCTCTGATTTTGAAATGGCACCTTTATAACTGATTAGCTATCTGTTTTTCAGTACTGATTTTCCTACAGCTTGATTCCTTCATGGGAACATGGGGAAAATCCTCAAATAATTAGTTTGAGGCTGGGGATGTAGCTCAGTTTTACAGCACTTGCCTAGCATGCCTGAGACCCTGGGTTTGATCTTCAGAACAAAAATATATATATATATATATATCTTGTTTTAAAAACTAAAAGTGTTCATTAGCTCATTAACATATATGAACACTATTAGCAGTGATGTCACCCACTACAGCTTTCTTAAAGAATAAGCATTTTTTTTTCCATTCTCTGCTCCTCCAGGGAATTTTCTTTTCTTAAAGGTAATATTTCGGATAGTCTGTTAGTTCTCAATAGGTATTCTTACACCTTCCTCTTTAAAATGCTCATGAAAAACTTGGCAGACTGACTTTTTCAGTTATCACAAATTTCCTGTTTCCCTACTTTTGAATAACAACTGAATAAGTCACTTCCATACCGTTTAAGGCACAGAAGTAGATGGAATCTTACCCACCTTCATCATCTTCATGAGCTCTCTCCTGGAGAACTCAGCTGGATGTGATACATATAGTTCCAGAAGAAAATAGCAAATTCAATTTGGCAAGATATGTTCTTTTTTAAAAACCCCTTTTATTCAAAGAAGCAGGTTCAGTGCACAAATATTTATAGGAACATGCCAGAAACCCTACAAAACCAGTGTCGCCAGAGGGTAGTAAAACAAAGGATTGTAAAATTAAACGCAGAACTTATTTTATACAGCTGCTAGGTTTTCTACCTAGTTTTCTAGCTTTCCTGCTACTGCCTATGCTTTTCTCTGACCCAACTTCACATTCTCTTTAATATACACCAAGAAGATATTTCTCTGTTAATCTCTTAAACTCTCTAGCCTCTGATTTAACATAGAAATAGTCTGTATTAACCCAAATTGTACATTTGGATTGTGGATTCAACTAATCTTCCTTTGAAATAAAATAATATGAAATGCCTCAGTATTTCAAGTTTAGCTTTAGCCTTACGCATCTTTTTAAACTCTCTAATTAATTTTAGCTACTTCTTTTCAAATCAATGATTCTTGAAAGCCTCCCAACTGTTTAGCTCTTATGTATAAAGCTTTTCTCATTCTTCTGCTCTTTTGGTTCTTTCTATGTCTTCTCTTCTCTTTTATCACTATCTCTTGTCTTTTCCTGTCTATCCTTGAGTGTGAGTATATTCCCAGTGGGTTATCACAAGCTCTATTCTCTTTCATGTTACATGCTTAGCTCACATGATGTTAATCACCTTCTGAATGCTTAATGTTTTATAAATTCTAGTACCATTAACTTCCTCTCAAGTTCAAGACTCAAATAGTCAAGTGCTTACAGAGTAATTCCACCTGTATATTTTACAGTCATATATTTAAAACATCCAGTACCTCCCCACTAGCCCTGTTCATCCTCACATAATCCTAATCTTGGTAAGTGGCACCAATTTCCATAGACTTCGATAAGCCTATAACCAGGCAGTGCTTCTTCACTGGCTTTTTCTTCCCCCTTATCTAATCATTTGCCTAAGTTCTATTTGTCTCTTTAATATCTCTCAAGAGGGTTAGCTCTCTCCCTTGCACTGGCCACTTCTTTAGTTAAATCTTCCATATTCACCTTGCCTCACTTCTCCCTGTTCACCACACAACAGCTGGTTCTAACTGCATGTATGGACATGCCAATCCTTTGTTTAACATCTTTCAAAGACTGTCTGCCACATATGAGATGAAGCTGAAACTTCATCACTCGAAGCAGAGTTTATTACCATTTAATCCCTAATGATTTCAACATCTGCCTTTGATGTCTCATCTTCACACTTTACATTCCGACAGTACTGAACTTCTGGCAGACCATCCCACTACCTACATCCATGTCTCCCACTTTCCCACCACACCATTGCTTTTCATCAATGAATATCCCTTTGAACACACCCTTCTGGTGCATGAAGTGGTCTCACTGACATCTCCATAGACTCATCCTCTTAAAGGGCTCATTTTAATATTTTGCTCCCTGTTCAGACAAAATTATCTTACAAGACCTCCTCTTTCATTATAAAAAAAATCCAGTGAGAAAATTCCTCCTCCCCCAAAAAACATACAAATCTACATATTTCCATGATTATATCTAATGTATATATTATACAAAAGATCAAAGTGACGAGTGCTTGACTCTAGTTCTAAATAAAGTGGAAAAAGTGATAAAATAAAAAATGTTTGAAGGAATGGGTGTGGTGTGTGTGTGTGTGTGTGTGTGTGTGTGTGAGAGAGAGAGAGAGAGAGAGAGAGAGAGAGAAAAGCAGGGAGGCAGAGGGAGAGGGAAAGAGAGATTGAAACAATTGATTCATAGAACAGGAGAAATGGAAATAGAAGGAGAATGCACAAGCACATATCTAAGGATTCAATAAATATGGTATATGTCAATAAGAATAAAATTAGCATTAAAATGTTTGCAATATAAGTTATTATTTCCCATTAAAAAAAATACTGAGGAATTACCAGAGAGGGGGAAAAATCCCAAATATTTATTATCAGCAATAGCATAAAGATACAAAATTATCACTGATAGTTTAGTTGTAGCTTGTGTTTTGCTTGTTGGCATATTTTTTTAATTATTCATTTTCTTATTGAAACAAATATGTTCAATCGTGTACATTGTTGATAAAAGACAGATAATATATATGGTGATAGAAAGTATAACTTTTGCTTATTCTTTCATCAAACTAGTTGTATCAGAGATTAAAAAAAGAAGAAGAATATATGTGTGTGTTTATGTGTGTACACTTACTTGAAACTAGTAGCCACTTGGAGCAATATTTCCAGAGTAGTTTTTGTTTGAGTTTTAGAGTTAAAGGATTTTGGAAAAAACGTTTGGATATAGTCTATGTCTGCCAAAATGCATGCCTCCCTATACAGGGCTATTGTTCTGCTTCTGAAAGCAATTTTGCTTCAGCTGAATGGATGACCTTATTCTGAAGTGATTGGCTCATTTGAAAGGCTGGGTATACTTTTTTTTCCCCCATGCACAAGGGAAAGCTAGACTAAATCAATTTATATTTCCTGTGAACATGAAGAAAAAAACCCTTTGGCTCAGGAAGGCATGGCAGAAAAACACATTTCATAAAACAAGGCATCATAGAGTTTGAGCATTGATTTGCATGGAGCACTTGTCATCTTACAGGAGACACCAGACCACGCTTGGTACTGGGATTAGGTGTTTTATTTATTTATATTTTTCATTATCACTAAGCTTTTTGGAATGGAGGCACTGCAAACTAGATAGTAGCATACATTGACTTTCAAAGCCAGTGGAATAGCCTTAAGGGATTTTTTTCCTTGCAGGGTGACGTCATTAGCTAGCCTGTCTGCCCTGCCTCCCACCCTACCAGAGAAGTTCCTCTCTATTAGTTCTACCTTCACCTGCCAAGAAAAGAAAACACAGAGCTTCCTTTATTCTACACTGAAACAAAGTGGTTTGGACACAATTTGGAGGAGAATTGCCAAAAAAAACAACAAAAAAAGGCTTTAACTTAATAATGTTTCCATACATTTAGGTGCTCTTCTAGAATATATGACTTTAATTGATTTTTACCTTTTTAATGGAATACAACTGGTATAGTAAAAATTGAACGTTGGCATCGATCCAGAATTTTAAAGAAAAAGATATAAAACTTTATAAAATTCAAAACTATTAAATGTTGCTGGAGGGATTTTTCTTTCTTTCTTTTTCTTTTTCACCTTTCACAAAAGAGTACAATGCTTACTGTGAACAGAAAATAATCCTAATTTTATCTAGGGCAAAGCTCTTGTTTCTTTTATGTGAGACCAACCTTCTAAACAAGGTGATTCATTAAAATAATATTGTCTGTCAAAGAAAATGAAATAAGAACTATTGCTCACACATGAACATTGTCATATTCACAACATCCTTTTTACAACTAAATATAGACATTCTAAAGATACTTCTGTGTTTGACTGTTATAAGACCCTCCTCTCCCCCAAAATGCTTCTGGTGTTAAGGTCTGACCTCGGTTAAAACTTATCTCACCACTGGGATGCTTGGGGCAGAGCAATTCAAAAAATTTGAATGACTCAAATCCTTTTAGGAACACACTTTGGCACTTAAAATCATCTCATCCCTTATTAAATATGATTTTGCTCCTTGTGCTTTCAAAAAACTTGACTTGTATGTAATAAATTTTCATTTTGGAGATACCAAAAGTATTAAGTTATGCTAAGTATAATAGAATCATTGATATTAGAGATGAGAAAAATGTATTAGGCCTATCCTTTGAAGTCTTATGAAGGACAGTTTTCAATACAGTGTGTGACTTAGTGAGTTCTCTAGTCTAGCATTTAATGGGAATTTTCAGTATGCTAATAAAATGCTTTTAAAAATCTATTTAGGCCATGTGTACCCAAGTGAGACAGATGGTACCAAAAAGTAGAATAAGTTCTCATTTTCTGTAGTTCATTAATATTGGCCTTGATTGGAAAAGGCAGCATCTTCAGGGTCTCCACCACCCACAGAACCATTAAATGAGTCAAGGAAACTAGAATCAACTACCTTCCCTTTTATGCCTGTTGGATCATGGCCATAAAGGAAAAAAAAAAAAAAAAAAAAAACCTCAGTGTTCTGCTCAAATTAGGGTAACATTTTCTCTAATATAAAATCAGTTAGTTGAAGTAAGGCCAAGAAGTAAATAGGTGCTAGAGTAAGACAATTAAAAATAAGGAGTAGGGTGATAAGAAAGGAAAGGTGTTAGTGAAAAGGATAAGATGGTGGGATTAAACCTGAATTTCCAAAAGTAATATTTTTAACTAAAAATATTATACATGTCTAAAAATATTGTCAGTCATAAATACTTGCTTGTTGTGAATATAAAATAAGAAATGCAAAACATTAGGCACTATGTTTAGGCACTTATGTGTATAAGAACTTATAATCACTTTCATTCTTTTTAATAGAAACATTGTATCATATGCAGAAGTAACCTGAAGTACAGTATAAAGGTATAGCCTTAAATTTATGTGTTGGTCTCTACTGTAATTGTTTAGTAGGAAACAGGCCAGTTTTCAGAAAATACACCATGGTTTTAAACAAGAAAAAACTTGTACTCTTCATGAGTTCTTATGATTCATCCATATACCCAACCATTCATTCATTCATTTATACAATATTTATTGAACAAATCATCTTAGCTATGTGTTAGTTGCTGGGAATAAAGAAATGGGCAGAAAACCTAGTATTCTCATTCCAATGAGAATGACTAATGTATAAACAAAGAACAAAGGAATAGATGCTAAAATGGAGATCTGCTGAAGGTACAATGAGGGATAGTCATGTGGGAAGCATCACTATAGGACACACAGAACAGATGTCTTCCTTCCCCTTGTAGTTAACTAGAATAAAGATCTTAGATATTGCACCTTCATGTGAAACAGACAACCTGTCCATTGTTCAAGTGAAATGGGAAGTCACCCTTATATCTTCAGTCTCAGTAGGACCTTATAAACTGCATCCATCAATTTTTTTTTTAATGGGAAACTAAGGACTACAGATGTAGCTCAGTGTTAAGAGTACTTTCCTAGCATGTGTGAGAACCTGGGTCAGATCCTCAATACTGAAGGAAAAAAAAAAAAAGAAAAGAAAAGAAAAGAAACTATTACACAAATGCTTCAATTAATGAATCATCTGAGAATAAAGATGAATGAGATCAAATCTTGTTGAGAAAAAAAAAAAGTGAACAAAAGTCTTCCTAAATCATTCAGAGAATGTTGGTATGCATAAAGCCCAGGAGCTAACTTACTTATAAGATACAAAGGCATTGGGCAATGCCAGATGATCTCACCTTAGGTCAGGAGGGCAAAGAGGGCAAATGCCAGAGAGAAATGCCAATGAGTCAAGTCTGATCTTATCATTTGTACCCCACTTGCCTCAATTTGCTAACACCTGTACAACCTGGAAAGCCTATCTCTTGCTGGATCGCCAGGTTACAATTTAGTTTGAATAAGTTCAGCGTGTTACTTCATTGGGTTTTGCCTTCCTTTGCTTATGACTCTTTAATTAATTAGTTGATTAGTTTGTTCTTTATTATTCCATCTCATTCCTGAAATGTTTGGATGTGACTAATTTTCTATTGATTTAATAATAAACTTTGTTCAATGTTAAAATATTATATATCAACAAGGACCTGGAGAGACTTTTTCTTTCTGTAGAGGAAACCTTAAAGCCAAATTATACCTGTCTACACATATGCATGACTAAGACATGCATATGATCTATTCCTATATTATTTTGCTTAGTCACTCTTGTATTCTCCAGAAACAGGTTGGCAAAAAAACACAATTTGGCACTATAATTAGTTCTCTACAGATGTGTCTTATTCCAATGGTTCTCAAATTTTAATGTGCATATCATTATAATTATTCAGGGGGTGGGGACTTGTTAAAAGACAGCTTCCAAGAGTTTCTGATTCAGTAAGTCTCATTGTAGCACCAAAATTTGCTTTTCTAACACAGTCCAGAGTGATGCTGATGGTGCTGATTTAAGGTAAAATTGATAACCCCTGTCCTACCCCATATCTGGTCACTGCCTCAATAATGGCAACTAAGTCTTACCTCTTCACAGAACCTTTTAGACAATGTTCAATAAATATTGAAAATATTAATAAGTGGGCAAGTGATTGTATATGGCTCAGTCTTCCAAGAAGCAAAGAATTAATACTTCTGACCCCACTTCTCAAAATGTCGGCCTTTGAAAAAATCCAAGTTAGGATGAGCCTGGGGCAAAACCACAGTGAAAGATGGAATCCTGGAACTGGAAATGTCAAACATTTCAACCTTCAGCTTCCCCCGTGATAGACAAATGAGTGTCATATAAATCCCTGGAAAGACTTAGAATGTATTACTATAGGGCAGGTTCTGAAAACCTAGAGAAGGAAGCAGCCATCGGAAGAATCCAGGGGTCAGTTCCTCCTGGCTGAAAACAAAGACAAATGGTGGCATTGTGTTCTTATTCTTTACAGGGTATATGGGGGAAATACCAAAGCATAGAATATCTGCGAACACAAAATAGCCTTACCTGTCCTTGTTCAACACTAAAAATAGATAAGTTAGATACATAGAAAATTACACAAACTAGTAAGGACCTAGACAAATATATTGTCAACCTGAAAGATGGTTTCTAGTGGTGTGAAGAAGGACAGCCCCTCCTTACTTAGACTTAAGTTCTGGTTTTCATCAAAAGTTTGGATGAGGGCTGGGGAGATAGCTCAGTTGGTAGAGTGCTTGTGTTGCAAGCACAAGGCCCTGGGTTCGATTCTAAGCACCGAAAAAAAAAAAAAAAAAGTTTGGATGATGATATAAAGGCTAGGCAGATGAGTCAAAACTAGGGGAAAAGCAAGTGATTTTAAAGAAACAATGTGGCAATGTCCAGATAATCTGAGGGCATGAACTAAAGCAAAGATGCTATTGAATACGTTTGGTATTGGGAAAGTGTAGGTCCAAAGACTAAATCACACAGACACCAGATTCAATAACACTGTGCATGAGAAAAACTGATAATCAGAAATACATTCAGTAGGAGTTAAAATAAATTGTAACCACATTTAAATACATATATATGAATGTACACATGAATATATATGACTATATATATATATCAATAATATATACCACTACTTATGCTTAGTTATGCATGTAACTACTCATGTCTGAATATGTGTGCATCCCACATTTTTACCCAGTTATTGACTAAAAAACACTTATTAAAATGCGCAATAAAGTCCCATCATAACAGTGAAAGGGGTAAAAATATTTCATCTCCTAAAATGCAAAGTTGCTTTGCTAGAGCAGTGAAATTACCCAGACAGATCAACTCAGCGAATCCATTGGGCAATTCTGGTAAGTCTAAGCATGTAATTAAAACATGTAAATCCCAGCTGTGGTAGCAAGTTATCCAGCCTGGTTTATGTACCCACTTGGTTGTCCACTGTGGCTTACACATCCATCAGGACATTTAGAATCCTTAATATACTGAGAATTCCAGCACAGTCAACAGCTCCTTTAGACATCTCCTGATTAGCTGGCACCCATTTCATTGGCCCTGTCAGGAAGATGACTGACGATAACTTGAGCCCCATCCTTTGTCTCTACCTTCCTGAGTTCAACATGTTCCTCCTGGTTATGGTTTGGATATGGTTTAACTGTCTCCAAAGGTTCATGTGTTGAAAAATTGTGCTCAGTGTGGGGATGTTAAAAGTGGTGGGTCCTATAAGAGCAATGTCTTATATCCTTCATGGAAAGTCCACAGGTCATTTGGGGAGCTGTCTTCAGAAGGAATCGATGCTGGAGGGAATTATTCTTGATGAGGAGTTGTTATAAAAGACTAAGTCTAGCCCTTCCCCTTATTCTGTCTTCCTGCCTCACCATGTTAACTCTCCCTCTCCCACATATTCCTGCCATTGTGATGCCATCCACCAGGAAGTCCTCACCAGACACCAACCAATACTGGTGTCATGTCCTTGAACCTTCAGAATGTATGTGAAATAAAAATATTTTCTTTATAAAGTTTCTAACCTCAGGTATTACTTTATAGCAAGGAAAAATGGACTAATACATTCCATTTTCAATTCAGCTCTCATTTGAGAGCAAGGGTGGGTAGAAGACCATGCCTAACACCAATCATGTCATGTCTTCTTTAGAACTCCCATGGGAGACAATTATCATGGAGTTTTGTTGCAGACGATATGCTAGGTTTCTGGTCCATAAAGATAATAAGACATTTCCTTTGTCCTCAGAGGGCTTGCAGTCAAATACAAAGATGTGCATACCTCTGAGGAGATTTTGTATAATATCTGTCTTAATAAGTGTACACAAATTGCAATGGCAGCAACATAGAACACTTAAATATGTCTCAGGGGGGTCAAGAAATCTTTAAAGAGGAGATATCATTAAAACTCAGAATTAAACATGAGCAAGTGTTTGCTAGAAGATAAATAATCAGATTTAGCCAGAAGACAAAGGGAGCAGTAAAGCAGGAAAAACTTATGAAGGACCTTGAATTTCATTCAAAGTTATGTAATAATAATAGATAGCAGTAAGAACTGATTCTAATAATATATGTATAAGTAGGGAGAGGAATTTTATCAATTTAGATACGAATGAACTAATTCGGGCAAGAAATATCAGCTGAACATTTGTCTTTTTAAGAACATTCTTGCAAATTAAAATAACATTATTGTTTATAATCACATTGGAAAGATGACCCGTCTTTAAGTGTTTCTAATATTCTACTGCTGGTTCTAAGATTCCAGAAATTCAAAGTGGAATATTGCAAGGATATCAATACCTGGAATCATTTTATACCATCTACTGGCATCTTGTCTTGATGACTCTTTGACTATAGCTAAAATAGTTCCTTAGTAAATGGAAGTTCTGGACCCCTCTGTGGATCCTTATGGAAGATTCAAGCTATAATGTAGTGTTGGCCTCAGGGATTCAGTTCATCTCTGGTTCATCACTTTAACTTAATGATTCTTTTTTTAAAAAATATTATCATTTATACTATTTCAAAAGCAAGAAAACATCCTTTGACATTCTGTTAATTTGAACAAAAGGGCCCATATTGGGTCCTATTCTTAGCATTTTCAGTAAAATAAATGAATTCATTTTTTAATACAAGTACATCTTCATTGCCAAATTAGCAATAAATACCAGCTTCTACCCTCAGGAGGATTGGCCCCTGCCACTCCTGGCATTGGCTCTATTCTTGCTTCTGTTTACAGAGATGAATAATACAGATATCCTCAGCCTTCTTTGCAAGTCAATTAACAAAGTTTAAAAAATCTCATTTTGTTCAGTTCAAAATTGTGAAGTCCAAAGCAGGGCATGCTAGCTATTGCTAACCTGTTCCAGAGAACCATTAGGCATTTTCCCAGCAGCCTGTGGGGCAACTTCTACTTTTCAGATTTCTCTAGTGATGAGAAGTGAACAGCAAAGTGCTGCCAACCAAAGAAGCATTGCCTAGTGGCCTGGTGTTCTGGGAATTTTTCCAGCCTGCATTATGGAGACAACCCAAACACCATAGTGTTCCCAAAATGCCTGACTGGGTGGACTAAGACTATAGTAATTTCATACAATTGAATGTCATAACCTTGTTAAAAAAAACTCTCACCATATCGTTTTATAACTTTCCCCTTTTCTCCTTTCTCCTCTTCTTTGCTCATTCGCTCCCTTTCATATCTCCCATCAATTATTGCCTCCAATATTTTGCAATTTTGGCATGCAGTCCACTTTATTCTTGCATAGCAGAAGATGATAAGCACCTCAGGAGTTGGCCAGACACTTCACTGAGACTTGACAAGACTGAATATGGGCCAAAACTGCTGAAGGCTAGCTCATTCAGGCAGGAGTTGCCAAAACTACTAGTAGAGTGCATAGGTCAAGAAATAAATGCATGAACTTTTATATTTATCAGAAAAAAATCAAACTGGTACAAAGAGTCATTTTAGTAAAAAAAAAGAATCAGTCATTTGTAAAAATATGAAGTATAGATTGCAATAATATTGAGGCAGTGTTCTGAGAGCAAATGAGCACAGACATGCAAGCAAAGTATTCGGCACATCATCTGACATTGAACGTATGCTCAGTAAACAGCAGGATCATGATCATTAACCATCACTATCATCTTCCTCATCCTCTAGTTACTATCTGCATCAAAACCGGCAAAATTTTAAGCCGGGGCTTGTTTTGATAAAATCTTATCCAGATATTGGCTGGATGCTTATTTGGTATACGTATTCTCATACTAAGAGGGCAGGAAATATCCCAGAAGAAGTTTTGTTTACAAACCTTCAGATGCATCAAGTATTACAGAACCTTTGAGACCCCTAAAGGAGCCAAGGTCCACAAGTCAAAGTGTAGGTTGATTGTTAGCCTTCCCCTTGGTTTAAAAAATTCATCATTGTGCAGTGTGTGGGAATATAATTGTCTGAGAATTGTTCTTCATTTAAAATAAACTTACCTAGAAGTGTTATGCCCTAATTGTTTAAAACATCCAAAAAATTATTAAATATTTAAAAAATATAATTAAAGAGGAAACTGATATATTATCTATCCCACCACCCTAATACACACCTTCCAGCATTTTGGTGTACTTCATTTTGAATGTTTATGCACTTTGTATACCCCTAAGAGTGATGTGCAGATAGCATGCAATGGTGTTTCACTTGATCTACGCAGAGTGTAGTGACTAAGGACAGGTTTTTTTCAGCAGAATGCCGAGGTTCAAAAAGTAGCTCTGTTGTCTGTTAGCAAAATCTCTTAACCTCCCTGAGTCTAGATTTTCCTTTACATAAAAATGAGGATTTAGTTCTCATGTATACTTTATTGTAAGAATTAAGTTAAAAATTCATGTCGAGTGTATCCTATAATGCCAAGAATACAGTATTTAATAAACATTGTATGTTTTAAATGGTTGAAGGTAGTCTATAATCCTTTAACCATCTCTGATTGATAGTTAATGCCCGACAAAACATTATAAAAGAGGCTACTGGTAGCGAAATTTCAGATTCAGGTCACAATTACCATTGATAGATATTATCATTTTTAAAAAATATTTTGGTGATGTGATCATTGAAAAAATGAGGCTATATTATCATATTGATTAATATTGCTTTTCACTGTATTCTTACTTGAATTTAATTTTTTAAAAAGTCATGTCATGTTAACCAGACTTCTCCATGGAAGTTGCCCCTCCTCAGGTTGGGGCACACCTGAATGGCATAGTATGTACTTAGCATGTACCAGGCCCTGGATTCAAACCCCAGCACCAAACAACAACAAAAGTAAGTTCCCTTTCCTCCACTCCGCACCCAGCCTTCTGTGCCCAGGGCAACTTCACAGCAGAAAACTGCTGAATACAGCAGGTTCCTGCAACCTGACTTTCTCCTGGTAACCACATCTCACAACTCCCTAATACAGAAATCCCAAGACCCAGACTGCCTCTGATACCCCTTTTTCAGAAGCCTGAGCTACAAACTGTAACTTTTTTCCAATTTAAGTTGAATTTGCATTTCACTGACTACTAATGAGCTGAACATATTCTCATATGTTTGTTTACTATTCGTATCTCCTCTTTTGTGAATTGTTTTCGTCCTGTGCCTGGTGCTTATGAATGTGATTGGGTTTCTTTTTAAAATTGCGAAGTTATTAACCCTTTATGAAATAGAAACTGGGGTGTTCTTTTTAAAATAAAGAATTTTTATGTTTATAAACCCAAATATTTCAACATTTTTATAATTACTTTTTAAATAATTTATAAATATTCTAAATAAATATCTATTTACTTCTAATTTTTTCTAGTGTAACGATGGTTTGATTTTTTTCATTTTAACATTGTAATCCATCTGGAACTTATTTTGGAATGTAATGTGAGGTGGGGGAGTACGTGGATTTCTTCCAAGTTGCTAACCATTTATCTAGTACCATTTTTGACTAAACCTTCTCCTCCTTATTTTATTGACTTTCAACAACTTTAACATATATGCTATTTTTATAAATAATAGCATCTATTTCTGAACTATTTATTCTCTTTCATTCAGCTGCATATTTTTATACCAAAACCACAGATTTACTTTTTATAAGTTTAAAATGTGTTTGGTGGTGGTGGTGGTTCTTTTAAATTTACTTTGATAATCTTAGATGTTTATTCTTCCTAAATCAATGCTAGGAAAGAATTTTAAACTTCTCCCAAAAATCCTATAAGTTTCAACTTCACGAAACATATAAATGCATGTAAGAGTCACATGAAACATAAATAAATGAGGTTCAATCATCTCTTTCAGAATCATTTTATCCTTGGTTATGGATCTCAGTAAGGCTTTTAATTTCTTATATGTTACTGGTATAGATTGTACCTATATTCATGATTTTCTTTATATGCAATTTAGAAAACTTAAGATTATTATATTAGATTACCAATATTTATCTTGATATCTTGACTACAATTTCATCCTTTAATTATATTTATAACTTAGTATTAAATACAATTGTATTCAGTCATGTTAATAATCTTTTATTTCATATAACTCTTGGAAATTACAACTTTGCTAGGTATATATACTTTGGTTGCATGTTCAACTGGTTGATTAGAGATCCCTAAATAATAGTATAAATGAATGAGGTAGTGGGGATCCTAAATACTGGCTGTTGGTTTAAAAATACTCTTTTTTCATGTTCAAGAAATAGTCTCTTCCTTTTAGCGTTTCATGAAGTTTATTTACAATCTCCTGCAATTAAATCTCATGTAGTTGTGCTCAATTATTTTACCTCACTGCAATGAATAATGGACCTAAAATCCAAGAATTTAAACAAATGAAAACTGTTACATCAAGCATTTCCCTAAATGTTTGCTTTATAAGCCCATTCATCTTCCTTATCCATCAAATTTGGAAATTCTACTTTGAAAACAAGTAAGCTTTCCCAGCCTGATAGTTGCTGAGGGAGGTCATGCCCTTTGTTGGTCATGATTCCTTTGTCCAAAATATTTGTTCCAATGTTTTATTAACCATTAATATGAAAGAATCTTGTAGATTTTCTTCCAGGTATTGGCCTAACTGAACCCTCCTGTGCTTCATGGTTCAAAATAAGTTTCAACATAGCATGGCATTTATATAATCATTATTGCATGACCTTTCTCAGAGGAGTTATTCTGTTGTTTACGAACAGTCAGCAAGCCTTGCTCTCACACCAAAGTACATCAACATTCATAGCTATAATGCAAGTTTTGTTCTCCTCTGATTAAAATTTTTTTAAAAATCACCAAGACTGAACATACGAAATTTTTCAATATCCTATTACTATTGAGACTGCTATTTCTATTTGAGCTCAAGGTAATAGCAATCTGAATATCCATTAAGTAAGAACTAAAGTGCAATAGGGGTACCTCCAGTGATCTAACCACTTAGGTATATTATATACCTAGTGACCCACACATGTTTGAGATAAAAATGAACTATTTTCAATTGCATATCATTATCTAGGTTATTTGCTTTTGAAAAAAAAGTCACTTTAACATTAATTTTTAAATTGAGAGAAAAAACAGAGGCAAATAAAGGGCATAAACTAGGAAGTAAATTTGATCAAAGACAAAACTGGTTTAAAGACAATGGTTCCATTACCTGAGTTAAAAGTCTGCCAAAAATAAATAGTGAAAAATGAAAAGAAGATTGGATTGATATAATTGTTCTTATTTTAAGATCCTAAATTTATTAGAAGTAATAGAAAATATGGAAGAGTTTTATTCAGGGCATAGGAAGACCCTATCTTGCTGATTTGTTACTTGACAAAACTTGAGTGTTTTTTTTTTTTTTTTTTTTTTTTTTTATTGTAGATGGACACCATAGCTTTATTTCGTTCATTTATTTTTATGTGGTTCTGAGGATTGGACCCAATGTCTCACACGTGCTAGGCAAGCGCTCTGCCACTGAGCTACAACCCCAGCCCCACTTGAGTGTTTCTATAGGAATTTCCAACTAACATTCCAGAATGTTTCTATTTATCAGAGAACATTTCTAAGATGATTGCTGCATGACAACTTCCTAATTACTTGACTTGCATGTTTAGCATTTACAATGGTTCATGATTTATTCAGTCTGTTTGTGCTGAGCTCTAGCTTTGGGGATATACCCAGGGAAGAAAAGCTTCCAAATTTTCACTTGGTTCTCATTCACATAATCTGTTCTTTCCATCCATTGCTCCATTTCAGTTGAGCCACATTGGAAGAAAGTCTAGACACAAAGAAAAATATTCCTCTAGAGCTATTCTAAATTGAAAACTCAACTTTTAAAAATATTCCTTGTAAACTAGATTTAGTTGTGTATCAAACTTATTGACCAGAGCTACTCCCACTGAAACATCTCACCTCAAACATACAAGACTTGCTTTAAATTAGTGCCTCACTTTAAAAAGCTTTCAGGTCCGGAGTATTCCATAAAGTAGGAGGAAGGGAGGGAGAGAGAGAAACAGAGAGACAGAGAGAAATAGACAACACATGCACTTTTGTGTGTGTGTGTGTGTGTGTGTGTGTGTGTGTGTGTTTTATTCGAGCCTCCACAGGTAATTGTATGTTCTTATTTATTTAACACAGCAGAAAGTACCCTAATTTTTCAAAGTTTGGCAAAGATGCTCAACTTCTCTGATAATAAAAGAAATGAAAATTAACAAGTATGATATAGATATATTGCCCAAATGCAGCGAGACCCTGTCTTTAACTAAAATATTAAAAAGGGCTGGGACTGGGTTTGGTGGCACACACCTGTAATCACGGTGACTTGGGAGGCTGAGGCAGAGGATCATCAGTTCAAAGCTAGCCTTAGTAACATAATGAGGCACATAGCAACTCAGTGAGACCCTGTCTCTAAATAAAATATTAAAAAGACCTGAGAATGTGCTTCAGTGGTTAGGCATCCCTGGGTTCATTCCCTAGTACTGAATGAATGAATGAATGAATTAATTAATTAATTAATTAAATTAAAAGAATGAGGAAGGTCTATATGTACTACTTGTCGGTAAATATATTGGAACAAATTTAAAAAAGCTTGCTGAAGTATGGTATAATCTCATTTCCAGAGAAAAACTGTGTGTATGTATGTGTGTGTGTGTGTGTGTGTGTGTGTGTGTATAGAAAGTTATCAGAAAGATTCACAAAAACTCTTAAAACTTATCACCTAGCTGTGAGGGGTGGTAGAAAGAGGGCAGTCTGAAAAGGTAGAAAAAGAAGTCTATTTTCACTTTATGTTATTTCCTATTTAATTCTTTACCATTTTAAACTAATTTTAAATATGTCATTCATTATTCCTGTTTCAAATTATATAAAATAAAAGGTTTATAACAGATGTGGTATCAGAACGTACCACTGCCACTGTAATTCTCTACATTATGAGTTTTAAAGGAAGTTTTGCCAACGTCTGATTTGAAACATTTTGAATACCCTCTGATCATTTAGAGCACAAATGACAAGATATCAACAAGAACTCCTATGCTTAAAATGTGGCTTAAAAAGGCTAATTCATAATGCACTTGATAATAGGTCAGAGTAAAAGGAATAGCCAAGTTATCAATCTCATCCACTCAGTTTAAGTGCAGGAGGTTTCAAAAATAATTTTCAGACAAATTACCTTCTTTAACAATTGTTAATGCTTATGAGAAAAAAAAATGACTGTATCTTCTTACTATTTGCTTGCACATCATTACCTATCACTACCATAACCTCCTCAGTTGTCCAATAAGATATCAAGTTGTGGTCAGTTCTACATATGTTGCCTGTAGTCAGGGAGTCTTTGATAAATATATAAAAAGGGAACATAGTATTCCATTCCTTTGTTCTTCTGCACACCTGAAGAGAATACTTAAATTTTATCAATACTATTTCCACATATTCTTTTATTATGTGGTCATATAAAAGTGATGGCCCTATAAATTTATTTAAAACCCACTATTTTTCCTTTGTGAGATACAGCTTTCAGGGCTTAGGTGAATACTGAAAAATCATGATGCCATGTGAACATAAGTTGACCACAAAAATAGAGTTTTTAAACTGGTTTTATTTTTGAAATTTGAAATACATTCCAAAGGCTGCCTGAAGTGATGTCTAGAAAGACACTCACATTACTTCATTGGAGCTATGTGAAAATTTGTGAATATTTGATCCATTCACAATTTAAGGTCGATGTCAACTAAGTTAATTCAAAGAAGAAAGGCAGATGAAGTAACATAACAATGAGAAAGAATAAACACAACAGTGATTTAGATTGAACATACAGAAATATTTCCTGATATGTAGAGCATTGTACTAGGGAGAGTAACAAGAGAAAAAATCCTCAGCTATGACTTACTAGAACTGGAATGCCTGCCCTGGAAACAGAGAAAATCAGTAGAGTAATCAGTTAGGAGAACAAATTAAAAAATGAGTTAACAGCATATTGATAATGAATTATGTGCTCTATTTCATTAAGAACTAAAATAAAAACTAAGAAGGCTTAATTCCTTGAAATAAAGCTAAGTTACTTTTCAAATCCAGTGTTGCTGCTAAGTAAACATAAACGTTTACACAGAAGCAAAAAAGAAATGGTCCCCAAAATAATTGCTAGAGAAAATAAAAGGTCTTCTGAAACCAGGAAAATATGTGTTAACTTGAAGTCTAAGACCACACAGCTCAGTACACTTCAATACTTGTCTAATGTCCTCTAGGAACTTGAGGCTAATTACAAAAGAAAAAAATGGGTCTGGAGCAATCAATTTGTTTTCTGTTTAAATAACACAATCTATTAGTTTCCAATGTCTCTAACTTCAAAGAATTTTCTTTCTTAGTCCTAAAAAAAAAAAAAAAAAAAAAAAACAGGCCTATTCTTTACCATAAAAAATGACAAGCACAAGGTCAAATTCAAAGGTAATCTAATGACATGTCTGACTGTTCTTCTAGCTAAATGAAATAAAAAAGACACAGTGTCTTTCATGAAGGACCTAATAGAATAAACCTAGTAAACAGGAAGTCATTTCATTTAGCTTAGCTGATTTGGTCTTGGTTTCAAAAGTAACCAGCAGTCCGTGATGTGTGGTAAGGTAGCAATTAAACCAATTTTATTTGACAGTCTCCATGTCTTCGCTCAGAATATTTGTTGTGTGTATGTATGTTACACATAACACATCCTCAAGATTTCTCTCTTCTCCTCTATTAGTCCTGTGATGACAGATTTGTCACCACAACCAGATGAATGTAGTGTTACCCTGATTTTCTCTGCAACAGCATTGTCTTTGTCCTGGAATCCTATATTCTTAGTCAAATCACTTACCAAAGAACATATTATTGAGGAAATTATGTGATATGTATATACTAAGTTTAAGAGATCCTTGATCAATCCAATACAAACAACTGATGTCAAAAAAAAAAAAAAAAGAAGAAGAAGCATTAAATCCAATGGTCTTACCACTCTCATGAATGGAAACTCACTTTCAAATTGTACCCTGATACATCTTGCTTCATCCCTATATTCCTCAATGCTGTCTTTTTCTACACTTTGTCTATCAATATTCTCTCTATACTGAATGAATACTGCTGAGACCAATATTTTCACATTATCTCGAAAAGCAATTAGGCTATAAGTCACAATATTAGAGAGTTGGGGCTATTTTTTACTTGATTTTAATAAAGTCAAGTTTAAAAGAATTTGGTTCTTATTTTTGGAATACACTTCTGCCAACACTGCTTGTGACTTGAGAACCCATGAAAGTTACTCATTCAAAAGCTGGTAGTGTTGGCAAAGTTGGTCACTGGAATGGTGTATGTTCAAAGTATTCAAAAATGTGAAATCAATATCAACCAACATTAATTGTTATCATTATTGCTGTCTTGGATCTGCCTCAAATCTGAGCAATATTTTATTCACAAATAGTTATCTAAAATAATTCAGCTAACTCAGTAATAAAACGCATGCTTTGAATGGTTCCTTGGGTTTGATCCCCAGCATTAAAAAACTTAAAAAACAATAATAATAATAAGTCAAGACCGCAGATTATATCATCAAAGTGCTTCTGTTATAGAGAAAAACTTAGAAAATAAGAAAAATAAAATAAAAATATATAAGTATTAAATTAGCAAATTATTTTATTTTTCATGAGCCAAGCACTGTGGATTTTGGCAGGCTGCAGTTTTACAATGATGTAGGTAGTATAGCTTTCTCTCTATTTATCCTGTCTGGGAATAGAGGTGGCCTCTTGAGTCTGGGGATTAGTGTCTTATGTCAATTCAGAAAAATTTTCAGTTCTTTCCAAATAATGCCTCTGTCTAATCCTCTCTCAACTCTCCTCTGGGACACTAGCATGTACTAGAATTCTTCATTCTATGTTCTCTATCTTCACCTTTTCTTCCATATTTTCCATCTTTATTTCTGTATGCTTTTTCTGAATAATTTTTCTGACCCATCATTCTCAGTGTATTTTGCTCTATTAAATCTATTTGGTTTTTGGGAAAAAAAAATTGTAAGTTGGCAGCAATTTTCAAACTTATATTTTAATCCCTTAGTGATGGCAATAATAGTTTCAGTCTCTGACTAATAACTTCAATATATAAAGTCCACAGACCTGTCCCTCCTGACTGATGTTTCTCCTAGTACTCACACATACTCCTTTTTTTGCTTATATATCTATTCAAAAGCATCCCTTGTTGCCTGGCATGGAAGGGTCTTCCTCAAGAGAGGATGTATTTTGATTTTCACCATAAACATGTGGCACTAATTGCCTATAATCACCTCAAATCAAGTTCATAGGTTGAAGATCCCTGCACCACCAAAACAATGCATAGTGAAGGCAGCAAGTCTATAAAAATATTAGTCACAGCTTCTCTGGGATAGGTTGCTTTCCTTTCCTCTTCTATCCTGACCTCTGATGTGCTAAATACCTCTGATCTGAGTATTTGAGACTCACCCCTCATGCATCTGTTAATATTATAGCTCAATGATATTAGCATGATATATTGATATTTTAGCTTGATGATATCATAGTTGATGGCAGTAGGTAGTAGGATCTTTGGAGGTGATTAGGTCTGAGAGCAGAACCTTCATGAATAGGTTTACTGCCTTTATAGAAAAGGCCCAAAGGAGCTCAAAGGAGCTTCTACCACATCAGAATGCAGATAGAAGATGTCATCCGTGAGGAAGTAGGTCCTCATCAGATGTTGAATTTGCAGGTGCCTTGATCTTGGACTTTCTAGCCTTCACAACTATGAGAAATGCACTTTGGCCATTTATAAGACATCAGTTTGTGATGTTTTCTCATAGCAGTTCAAACAAATTAAGACACAAATTGCAATTTCCTGTGAGAAGAGGATAAAATGGTAGAGACATGATTCCCTACTGGCTCCTTTGTCCTTGGGCAATTAGGGTCTCCATGTAGGTAGGATGTCTTATTATACTTCCTTACTTGAGGATTTTTAAGAATCTGCTAAAAGTACAACTCTAATTTAACAGGATGCAAAACTATCCTTGGGGCAAAGGCAAGTTAAAGACTCTAGGTCTCTATTTTTCCTTCACTTTTGTCCTGGAAGCCTTACCTTCTTGTCACCTCTTGGATGCTTTCAAGAAAAACTTTATAATATAGCTTTCTTGGTTGTTTTCAGCAAGAGGAATTCTCTGAATAATGTACTCTTTATTGAACCACTTTGAAACATTCAATAGTGTAAACATCATTGAAAAGGGAGGCCCTATAAACAATAGGGACAAGGTCTCTGTCTTAATAGAGATGTAGTTATAGAATCACACCAAGAAAAGGAAAAAGTCAAAGCGATTTTGAGTTAAAGAAAAAACAAAACAAAACTCTGAAAACTATAAATGAGTCAAAAGATATTAGCTTAGGGATGTAAAAAGGGGGTATTGAAAAAATAACTTACTGTATTTATTAAATTTAAAGGAAATTAAAAATATCAACAATTACCTAGAAAGAAATTTAAGTTAAATTAAATACCATGTGCCAAATTACTTAGGCAAAAAATGATTTAGGGTATAATTAAAAGAGGTGTGGATTGGGAATAGAGTTTCAGAGATTGGTTCTGTGTCCCATTTATCTGTTGAATGATCTTGGGAAAGTCATTTAACTTATTAGATATGATTCAGCCCTTAATTAGCTGCACATTTGTTGATGTATAAATGTTAGGCATGACTGGGAATAATCAGAAAGATGAGAAAAGCATGATTCCTGTACTTCCTGCAGTATGGAGCTGCCGAAAAACTAAAAAAGAAGAAAAAAAACTAGATGTACAGAAGTTCATGTCTGCTAGTTTGAGCTCCAATCCCAAATCTGTAGATTATTTGACCTTGAGTAACTCTATTAACCAAAAGATGTACCACAGGTCAAAGCAGTGGTTTTCACGGTGGGCTCCCTATAGCCCTAAATGTTCAGTGAATTCCCTTCATTTTCACTCTTCTCTCCCTGGCCTGCACTTTAGGTTCCCCCAAAACAAAGGAGGAGGGGAGTCCAGCAGCTTCCTTCTGAAATCAACCAGGAAGACTTCTGGTTTACCCACTCCAATATTGAGCCTTCCTGTAATATTTCATGAGCATGAGCAGAGAATGGTACAGCCAACGAACATTTAAAAACCCACTAGGTAGTTGGCAGGTTTGTTATAAAGGTAAAAGGATTTTGAAAACTGTGTATGTTTGATTTACATTCTGGTAACCAAAGAAATATGGGGAATCTGCAGAATTATTGCAAAGAGCATATACAAACATAAGTCATTGGTAGAAAATGTTGATTTAAATGGGAAAGTGTGTGTGTGTGTGTGTGTGTGTGTCTGAGACAGAGAGAGAGAGAGAGAGAGAGAGAGAGAGAGAGAGAGAGAGAGAGAGAGATGCAATTTTAACATTTAAAATACAAAAACAAATCAAGATCATGAGAGAAAAGTTCTAATAAGACCAAGTACCGTGGCACATACCTGTAATCTCAATTACACCAGAGGTTGAAGGAGGAGGATCATAAGTTCAAGGCTGGCGAGACCCTGGCTCAAAAACAAAACAAAACCAAAAAATGCTACAGGAGTTGCCTAGCATTGGCAAGGTCCTAGGTTCAATCACCAGCACCATAAAAATCTTCATCATCATCATCATCATCATCATCATCATCATGTTATATTTTAAAAAGTAAATGCCCCCACATATCCCACCCATTTTAATTTATTGTATATGTTTCCAAAGTTTTTACATAATTATTCCAGCAGATTTGAATAGTTTTTCCACATAAAGGGAATTATGCTACATATTCCATGCTGCACTTTAATGTCCTCTCTTCATATATCTTGGAAATTTCTCTATATCAGTCTATATTATCTACCTTCCTTTTCAGTACTGTAAAATATTTCATTACATGAATGTAGCATAATTTATCTAAGCAATTCACTAGAGATGGACATCCATGCTATTTTCTTTTATACCTTTATTTTACTTATTTATCTTATGTGGTACTGAGGATAGAAGCCAGTGCCTCACATGTGTTAGGTAAGCACTCTACCACTGAGCCACAACCCCAACCCTATATTTTCATGTCCTGTTTCCAATTGTTTTACTATTACAAAGATGCTGCCAGAAACTCCCTTTATTTTACTAGTTTTGAATATACATGGGAGCTGCTGTGGCCACTTCCGAGTAGAATATTTTCTCCATCAAGAGATCATTCAAATACTCATGGAAATTTTTTATACTTATAGGAGATCTTCATGTCAAATTATTTGGTAACTACTGAGTTAGAAATTCATTTTAAACTTTTGGTTAGCCTCTGCTGTTTTGAAGTACAGAAGACAATCAAGTTTGTTAACAAATGAGATATGTGAATGCCCTAATCTGGAACTCACTAAAATTGATTCATTGATGCACTGATTCTGTGCTCGGGACTTGATACAGGAATAAGATGTGGGCATGTGCCTGCAGCGCTCGTGGCTAGAAAGAGTCTTGTTAACACCAACTGCAACACAATTTAGCAAGTGCTGTTGTGGAAGAGCTGCCCTGTGATTTTGCTGTTTTAATGTAAATACTGAAAATGAGGAACTAGAGTTGCTGTTCTCTCTACCAATATAGTCATTCTCTGTCCTTTCTAGTAAATGATTCCTATAGAAGAAAAAAACAAAAGTAGAGAATCTGGCAAGTAAGTTTCAGTTTTCATGTGCCTGTAATCATTTCCTATCTGTAGTTCACAATTTTTTTCTCCTAAAACAAAGAAAGGATTTCTGTTTCTGCTCAGACCTCTCCAGCACATCCTCTGCACCGTCAGGTATCTTCCTGTGCTCTTTGAATGTGGGGGAGACCCGTCCTTGCAGAAGTCTGTCTAACGTGTTGCAGATTGATTCCTGGCCATCTTGCCACTTGCACTTCACACTCTCTTCAAGTCCATGCCACATTGAATACGACTTAGTGTTAACTCTCTTGTCTGGAAAGGAGAAATAGAGGCTATCTAGGAACAAGTACTTACTGTGGTCAAGGAAGCCTCAAAACCTGTCTATAACAAAAATATTAATTGCTACCATTAAATCCTTACTATCAGGATAAGTGTTTTACTTACCGTATTATATACTTTATGTAAATCATCTTGCTTAATTTCCACAGCAATCATTATTCCCAGATTACTCATGAGAAGCACACAGCATGGCAAAAGGTAACTCACAAAGTCAGAGAACTTGCAACTAAGGAACGAGGATTTAAATCCAGGTCTACAAAATTCCAATATCCACACTTTGATTCACTATACTGCCACCACAGGTAAAGGTTGTTTTCAAATACAAAAATAGTGGTGATATCACTAAAACATGCATCAAATAAATGCCTCTAGCTCTTTCCATCCCCTAACCACAAACACACACACACACACACACACACACACATATACACAGAGCAACCCTTTTAGGCTTAAGAAAAAACCTCCCACCTAAGTTTCAATGAATAAAAATAAAGTTTATTTCAGGAGGAAGATTTTGAATATATTTGAGATATTTAAGTTTTATACCTGCTTCCCTTATAACTTTGCTGCCTTAGGGTCTTTATGGATACTAAGTCTCATCTATTTTTACCAATTTCTACTAAATTATGCTGGAGAAGCAAGCTAATACTAACAAAGAAGCTAACTTGACAGATAAAGCCCCAAGGAGGCAAAAAAAAAATTTTTTATCTATATTAGAGTCGTATTAGTCTAATCCCACATCCCAAAATGCCAGACCTGGATTAACCAATCTCCATTAGATAAGCAGGATATAAATTAGCAATGGAAGACTTGGCCCAACCTCTCTGCTGGAAGCATGTTATTAAGCGACCATGCCCAATAGCATTAGGGAGATACGTGTTTGACTATGAACTTGAAACCCAATGGGAAATAGAGTGCCAACTGGCACAGTTTCTCTTTATTAGTTCAGCCTCTCTTTCTTATACAGTGTAGTGGGGATAAAACCATACATGTTTCATAAAGTCAGTCATCTAGGATAGACCGTATCTATCACCGAGTTAGAAAATCTTTTGCAAAATCTGGCTCTAATATAACTTATCTCATCTTATTGATTAACATTGTTCTTCTGAAAAAGAACAAGTGTAACTTTCTGTGTTCCATCCAACCAAATCGTGCTTCAATAAAATTGCTTTCCTCTTTCATTGTTTGTACACATTTTTTTTGATTGTCTGATAACATCTGCACATGGGAGTGTAAATTTCAACATTGTTGATGTTTCCAAATAGTTATAAGTTCCAGCTGTTTGTACTTCTCTCTCCAGTGGAGATCTAACATTACAAAGGAAAAGAGAAAGAAAGAAATATAACTAGTTCCCTGGTTGCTCATTACAGAAGAGAAAAATTGTATTGTAAAAATTCTATTAGCAATTATATTTTTTAACAAATCAGAAATTCTCAGCAAGCAATATTTAACATTCCCAGTTGCCTTTATCATTTTTGGGTGGGGAAGAGATTGGTGATTATAGTCTGGTCATGTGGAAGGTTCAGATAACAGACAAAACTCCATGTCCCAGAAAAATCATTGTGCATAGGCAGAATTCCATGAGCAGCAAGGAAGAACATTTTTAAAGTAAGCACAATGGCTTCATAGGCAAAGCCCTCAACAACTATGCAGTTCCTGTTCCTCTTGTTCTCTAAGCGATACCTGTGCCATCTTGACTTGGGAAATAATAGATTGTACAAGCTGCCTTTTCCCCTTTTTGATGCTCTCTCTCTCTCTCTCTTTTTTTTTTTTTTTTTTTTTTTTTTTTTTTTAAGAGATAGCATATTGCTCTGTTTGGGCCCAGGCTGGTCCCAAACTCCTGGGTTGAAGTGACCCTCCTGCCTCAGTATTTTACTTTTTGTTGTTGTTGTTGTTGTTGTTGTTGTTGGGTTGGGGTGACATGTTGGGGATTGAATTCAGAGGCACTTAACCACTGAGCCACTCTCCAGCCCTTTTTTGTATTTTATTTATAGACAGAGTCTCACTGAGTTGCTTAGGGCCTCACAAAATTGCTGAGACTCGCTTTGAACTAATGATCCTCCTGTCTCAGCCTCCTGAGCCACTGGTATTTACAGGCTAACGTGCCTGACTTCCAGGGGTGCTTTATCATTGGACTGCATCCCCAGCCCTTTGTGTTTTTTATTTTAAGTTGCTGAGGCTGACCTTGAACTTATTATCCTCCTGTCTCAGTCTCTGGAGTTGCTGGGATTCCAGGCATGTGCCATTGTGGCCTGCAGATTGAGCATGATTGCCTTTTGATTTAGCAATGGGAAAGAAGCATCAACGAGAATCACATGGGAATCGAGAAGTACAAAGATGCTATTATCTACCTCCATCATGTAAGATCCTCCTATGATCACCTAGCCAAAGTTTAATATTGAGAAGGGCTGTGTCAAATGTATGTGTGAAGATAATAGACAAGGAATCAATACAATATTATTAATATAAATCAACCAATTAATAATTGAAGTCCTACAACAGCAATACCATTTGATCTTCTCATTTTGGGAATGCTTATAAGATGAGCAAGCTTAATTTCTTTGAAACTTTTTTCAGTCAACTTCAGGAAATGTCTAGTTGTCTATGAAGAAATTAAGCAACAGCATCTTCAGCTACCTGCTCAAACTCACTGGGTTTTAGGGGATTAACTATTTAAGGGAATACAACCCTCGTGATTGCGTCCCCTTTTTAACTTTTAAATTTAAAATAAAATAAGCCCAAATGTGAATTATGCTTAAATTCCTAGAAATGTTCTCCCTTGAAGATAATCACTTGTTCAGTCATAGAAAAGAAATAATATAATGATCAGGCTCTCCCTCTAAAGAATTTAAAGTAGCAATTGTTTTTGAAATTCCAAGAGCAATAAGCTAAATAAACACAAATTGGACAGGAAATATTTAGTAGTGACACACTTTCCTTCAAAACAGGTAACCAAATTAGCCTATCTGTCTTCCTCTCTAATACCAGTGCAATCTAACCTCCCTCCTCAACTAAATGCGCAGACCACTGTCTCCCTGTACCAGGACAGGTATCTGATAGAATCCTGGTTGTTTATCTTAGCTTGGTGCTTTTCCCACTGAGTATGTCATACACACAAACAGAAGACACAGTGTCTTTGGGAAATTGAGGTCAGGAGGGAATATACCACTCTGCCTGCCAGGTTCCCTAGTATGTTATTTCACCTGCTGGGCACAGAAACTTCTCTCCAGAGTTCAACAAAGAAAATACTTCCTTGATTAATCACATACGAGTTCCTGCACCCAGGGGTCACTGGGTGGTGATCCCCTGACACAGACCAAGAGCATCCACCACCTAAAGGTGATACTACTGCTGTATCCATCCACCTTATATATGCTGTTCTAACCTGTGGGCTCTAACCACAGCAGGATCGTTTTAATAAGATTACAGAAAGCAACTCGACTCAAAACTGCAAAACAGACTGAAAAAACACAAACTGAAAAATTCCTCTTGACTCACTGTTCTCCTCTGAAACAACAACAACAAAAAAGTGGGTTTATTTCTTCATAGGTTAATGTCTTGTTTTCTAATGTTTTCTGCTTTTTTTTTTTTTTTTTTTTTTTAGCTTTATCTTTTGTCCCATATTTACTCTTTGAAATAACCATGAAACAGCATTGCTCACAGAGCATTCTTGTTCTGGCAGTTTCTAACATGCCACACATATGCAACCATCTTTACCTAAACTTATCACCATCTCTCCCAACCACCCATTAGACCAGAGAATTATTTGTTTGGCAAACATGAATTGAGCTGCTACTCTATTTTATGACAGACACTATTTTAAGTGCCAAAGATTTTTTGAAATAAGCAAAACAAAAATAATTCTTATATTTGTGGAACTTTCAGTGGAGTAGACACTAATTTTTGCAAGTGATCATTTTGTTAAATATGTAATAACTGGAACAAGTACAAGATGGAAAGTTTTGTTCACTTGAGAGAAAACCTAACCAACAGGACCATCTACTCCGAGGAATCTAGGAAGCATCCTTGATGAGATTACTTTGGTGACAAATGATTAATCCCAGAATAGAAACAATAAAAAACTTCCACTGGGATTTGCATAACAGTTTTTCTTTAATGACAATATCTCTAGGTTTCTGTATTAAAAGTAGTGTTATCATCCAGAATTGAATAAGCAGATACTCTTGAAAAGGAAAATGGATTTAGAAATTAGATTTACCAGGAAAAAAAAAAATGTGCATTTACCCTAGTATCTGCAGCTTATGTCTTTATATTTTGTCTGCTTACTTACCATTCTTGTGTAAGATGACAGGGATAGTAGTTAGTGAGGTCAATGTCTTTGATTTTTATCAGATCTTATTGTTTACCACTTGGTAGTTAAATGATCTTGGGTACAGAATTCATGTCTGACTAGCTCATTCTACAGCAAAGTGGAGCTGTAAGGCCTGAAATCAAACATACAGAATGTCAACCTCATCACTACCACTGACTAACTGTGCAATCTTAGGCAAGTTAGCTTTGGAGCCTCAAGCATCTTTGCTTTAAAACATAAGAAAATTGTTTTTTATTATGGAGAATGCTATAATTTATTATAAAGAGTTAAATGAGAATACTTTGCAATAAACACTCAATGTTTAGAATGTCACACATTTTTCTAATAACTTCTGTGTAAAAGAAGGTTTTCTTAATGACTTTTGTAAAAATCACATTTTACATCTGCGGAGACAGAGGACAGAGAAACTAAGTTACCTGGTTAAGATCACAGAACCACATGGAGGCAAAACCCAGAATTGTGCTCTCAGCCACTTCACTCAGAGGCTTTGAATGAACATAAAGAACTGAATAAAAGACCTGCCCAGCTCTGAGTGTTTAAAAACAAAGGTTACTGACAGATTCCACTGTCTATACATCCATGTTCTTGCAGGTAGTCTTCCCAAGATTGCCCCAGACGAATACTGTTCTTGAGGTGAAGATGAGGTCACACCTTCCTTTTCTTCATTTCTTACTCTACCACCAAAATAATCACTGTCTTTTTTTTTTTTTTTTTTTTTTTTTTGTGGTGCTGAGGATCAAACCCAGGGCGTTGTGCTTGCAAGGCAAGCGCTCTACCAACTGAGCTATCTCCCCAGCCCATCACTGTCTCTCTTTTGCATTCTCACTGATCACCTCCAACAGAGAGGTGGCAATTCCTTGTTTTTAATGTAATTATGACGCTGTAATAGACAAAGCAAGATGATTATAAATACTTAAGAGACTTTCATATCTGAATTGAATGTAAACATGGCTTTTAGCAAAGATTCTTAAAGCCATCTTGACATTCCAAGATAATTTTGCAGGCATTCCTCAGTAGTGTTGAAGTTCCATTATAGATTAATCTTTCAATGACTTCTCAACATAGGTATTACTATATTAGTTTATGCCACAGAGTATCTATGTTGTATTGAATTTTATGTGATGGTTCCAAAACAAGTCTTTTTTCCTCATACATAAGTGTTTTTGTTTTTGCTTGTGTGCTGGAAATTGAACCCAGGGGCACTTTACCACTGAGCTACATCCCCAGCCCTTTTTATTTTTTGTTTCAAGACAGGGTCTTGTTATGGGGCACAACTTAAGAATAGACTGATCACCACTGAGAAGTCCAAATTTGAGAGTCTTTATTAAGCTGGCCAGCTGACTGTCTCACACAATGCTCCAAAATATGGTTATTGGGAGAACAGCCCCAACCATAGAGTTGTAGGGGTTCTTATACCAAAAATCTCATCAATCATAAGTGTTTGTTGCTATGATTCAAAATTACAAACTAACATCATGAGATCATCAACAGAGGAGGAAGTGGGTCAAAACAACCCTTGCCTAGGAACAAACTAAAGAATGGTTACTAACATCCACACAATTACCGTTCACATGGTACATTGTTTAGGAGCAATAGGAATCAAAAGAGAGCAATTTTTATTACATAAGAATTATCATTTTGTATTGCTAAACATGTCACGCTAAGTAACTGATGATGGCAACAGAGGTGGGGTATTCCCATGGGAGAAGCTAAGCAATTGTTGATGGGTACAGAGGTGGGGTGTTCCCATGGGAGAAGCTAAGCAGTTGTTGATGGGTACAGAGGTGGGGTGTTCCCATGGGAGAAGCTAAGCAATTGTTGATGGGTACAGAGGTGGGGTGTTCCCATGGGAGAAGCTTGTTTCCTACATAACATGGTGTCTCAGAGCAAAATGGAGTCATTTCCCTTAGAGTCTGGCCTATAACATTCTCATGGAACCAGATCTGTCAGCCCATCACAGTCTCAGTAAGTTGCTAAGGCTGACCTCTATTACCATCCTCCTGCCTCAGCCTCCCGAGTTACAGAGCTGGCAGGCATGTGCCACTGCCCCAGCATAGGCAAGTATTTTCTGAGTAATGCGCACTCTGTGTGGGAGAGCATGCTTTATTTCACTTTCTCAGTGAAATCAAGTTTCAATAAGCTATTATCACTTATTCAACACCACAAGGAAATTAGAAGAATAAACTCTTTTAGCATTTGCTAAAGACTGTGTTAACTTAGAATTGGTTGTATTACTACACAATCAGAATTATTTGGAGCATTGAAACACACATCTTATATATTAAATATGTCACATTTTAAAATCATCCAGACTGTCTTTTTAAGTCCTTTTGAAATTTCCAATACATTTCTTGGTGGGAATACTGGGAATTGAACCCAGGGGTGCTTAACTGCTGAGCCACATCCCCAGCCCTTTTTATTTTTTATTTTGAAACAGGGTCTCACTAAGTTGCTGAGGCTGGTCTCAGATTTTCAATCCTCCTGCCTCAGCCTCCCACGTCTCTGGGATTACAGGTGTGCACCACTATGTCTGGCTCCAATACATTTCTTAGAATCAGTTGGCTAATCTCCTCTCCCCCCAAAAAAGTTATTGTGGAATCATGATTATGGCATGTAAGGGAACAGTTCTTATATATAATAATTTTATTTCATTTCCTCTTAAAATCCAATAAAACGTTATCTCCCCATGAAGTTATAAAATTTTAGTCCTCTTGCAAAAGATTATAATTAATCTGAGGTTTCACACACATATTTAATCTATTAGTAGAAAAATTTCTCATCTGTTCAGTAATTATCTTGAAAAAGTTCAAGAGAAGTCTCTAACAATCTTTAACCACGCATACATGCGACTAACTGTCCGGATGACTGCTCTTCACTGAGAGTAGACCAAGAGGACGTGCACTCCCAGCGGCGGTTTGAAAGATCTTGGCTAGGGAGAACGGCCTCAAGGTTTTACATCGTGGGATTGTTTTATCAGTGGAATCACAGACCCTCTGTATTAAGGGCTTCACAATAGAATTTTCACCTTTCAAATACAATTTAGGTTTAACACTGTTTTGAGAGAAGGTGTGAACTGAGTGACATCTTGGCATCTTTTGATCCTTCACCTTAAAGGTCTGACTACATAAAAGCACCGATCTTGAGTGGAGAAGTGGAACCAATTTTGCTTAAATATCTGAAATATACTCTCCCTAAATAGTAGCACCTGGTTGTACAGAAAGTCCCAAGGAGTCTTTACTCCCAGGAGATCCCCAACCCAGTTTTCTGCCACCCAAGAGACTTAGGTAACACAGCTAAGGGCAGAGAAAGACAGCCCCCAGCATCCAATGTCTGGGCTGCTCTTTAAATAGACTTGCTTCTCATTCTCCTCCTGTCTCAAGTTTTGAATACAATGCAGTTTCAACTATTGCCATCCATATTTTTCTGTTAATTAAAAATGACAAATGACACTGTTGTCAGAGAGGAGTTGTGCTCTCAGTAGTAGGTGCCACCAGAGCCTGAAAATGACTGACTTTGGGGAAAGCAGGGTTCTCCCCAGTCAGCAACATCTGCATTACAAAATGTGGGACTCGGGAGGTTAAAACCAATTTAAGCTTGTCAGTCTCTAGGCAAATGCCGCAGAATCTTCAGAAACAGCTTGCTATGAGGGAGTGTTGACTGGAAATAAGTACAATCAACCTTCCGGTTTGGATCATTGAGAATAATGGGATTTTCAATTTTCTTTCTTTTTTTTTTTTTAACTTATTTATTATTGTTTTGTTTCATTTTGGTTTTATTTGGTTTGAGCTCCTTGTTCCTTGTCTGGCGTCTCTTGCAGAAATGTGCATTTCTGTGAGAGACATTTCCTCCTGTTTCAGAAAATTCATGGAAGGGAAGTTCATTGCTACCATCTGTACTTGGTTTAGAAGAGCTTTGATTAATAAGGACCACCCTATTGTTCATTTGTTTGACATGTGGAAATATTTGTAATCTGTTCCTGGTGAGAGAGATTTCAGCAAGGACCTGGTTTGACTTTCAAACCCACATTGCCAATGAAAACCAGCCTCCTGAATCCGGAGGTCAGTGGGGAACAGGCATAGGTGTTTTATCCTCCCCTCGCTCCCTCCCCCAAACACCAACACCTGTTAGAAGTGAGGTTGAAACGATCCTGTTGGAACTCCGGGACAGAGACCCAATTCCAACCTGAAAGAGGCTCTGATGTATGGCTTATAATGAGAGCCCGAGACTGCCCACTGTTACACATCATTATCATTCAGATCATGAAAGAAAATGAAATGGTTCAAGCAGATAACAGCTGTTTTTATTCTGCTTTTCAAAGATTCTCTTAAACAACCTGATCTCATGACTTTTATTTAAGGGTGAACACCCAATTGTAAACATAGGAGCAATGCATTCTCATGATGTCAGTAATAAAAGCATGGATAAAGCAGCATGTGTATTCTGGAAAGCTAACTAACCATTAAAGCCAAGAAACATAGTCTGGCACAAATCTTATTATGTGTCCAAGAGGACTTGATGGTATGCACATAAGAAAATGTAATGAAACAGCAGGAAAGAGGAAAGAAGGGAGGGGGAGGAGCTGGAGGGTCGGGGCTGCAGTTCCCTATCTGCAAGACGTTAGCAAAATTAGAGAAAGGTGAAGCTGCCAAGATCATCTGAGAAAGGGGTTAGCATAGCAAGTAGAAATGAAAGCAATCTTGTTTCTGTTTCTCTGTCTGTTGTGTTACAGAATCCCTCATTGCAGTTTTGTCTATTAGTTATAGACAATGAGGCCATTATACAAGACACACACAGGAAAAAGGAAGAGGCCCAGTTTTCCTTTTATCAGGAGTTCAGATCTCATTTGGGGAGATGTACATCTATTGTGTTTGTAATTGCTATGATCATTATCATAAGCATTAGGTCTAGCTCGCTGGAGGAATTTCGCAGCACCACACACAGCTCATCAGAATTCTGTGAAAATGAAATTGTGTGCAAGGGAATTTTGACAGAGTAAACCTTATACAAAGCCAATCTGCTAGATATTTCTCATAACTTTTCACTTTTGCAAAAATGCAGCAAGAATACAAGCAATTTCTCCTAGATGCACTATAAGATGGCAGAACTCATTTTTTTTTTTAATGTTTTCTTATTTCGGTATAATAGGTAACATCCTGTATTAATGGGTCATTGTATTAACAAAGTAAGAATAAATCATATCTTTACTGTACTTGATAATAAAAATGTTGGTGTCTTAGGAAAATAAATGTATGTACATACATATAAAATTTACACCTAATGTTCGTTTACGAACCACATAAATTATAACATTAAACCAAAAGATGAGTTCAACAAGCAGTTAAGAATGGCGAATTGGCTGTTCATGTGCTTAGACTTGTGCTTAAAAAAAATAGAAGCATAAAAATGTCAGCTCCATAGATTTGCTGCTAAAAGATCCTTGTTCACCTGTGCATAAAATACAACTGCCCCCAAGGGTGTGCACATTTACAAACACAAATTAATCTTTTACCTGCCCAATGCACAAACTATAATGGATTTCAAAACTGAACAACATAAACTACTAAATACAGGATTGTTTAAGATATCTCTGCCAAAGGAAAACTATAATGCATGGTTTGGGGTCATAATTATAGTTGGATTTTCTGCTCTTAGATCCTCATTAGTTTATGTAGAAGGGGCCAAGGAAATAAAGTAGCAACAGCTTGTACCAATATATGACTTTCCATTTTACTGAATCAAGTAGGAAATGATGTAGGTGCTTAAGTTGTTTTGAACTGTCCTTCCCAGTTCTGATAGAAACGATGTTCAGATTGAACTGAAAAAAAATTTTCATCAATGTGATCAAGCTGATTCTATAGACTTCTGTTATGATAGAGTGCGCACGCACACACACACACACACACACACACACACAAATTACCTTTTTCTTTCCTCCTCAATACCTGTGTAGTGGTCATTTTCTTGCTCACTACTCTATCCACTGCTAAATTACAAATAAGAGGAAACTTAAAAGAAGACATTCGCCATCCCTGGGGAAACACAAAAAGAACACACATTTGTACCCGTTAGCACTTGTGATTAGCTGATGAATATATGGTTTTAAGCAACTGCTTGAAATAGGCATTTTTGAACCTGCCCATACATCATGCAACATGGAAACTACATCAGTAGGCAGCTAAAGCAGGACCAGGATCTAGCTCTAAAATTGAGAGGATCCCTTCCATTGGATTGTCATGTGGCTATAAAACATGAATTCAGATGCCAAATGAATAACAAGTCAGGAGGCCGAACGCCAAGTGACTTCAAACATCTGTGAAGTGAAAATATTCCCGTACCAAGGCTTGCTACTGTGTTGAAAACAGTTACTGATCACTTTCTTGCTTTAGATAAAGTACAGCTCTGCAGATGGCGGCAGGTGTACTGATGACTTTGTGAATCTTCATTAATCAAATCACAAATGGAACACCCTCCCCTCTTTCTGTAAATCCGTGCAAACAGAATTACAACTTCTTAACATCTCAAAGAAAGAAGCGTGCCATTTGTTAGCCAGGAAGGATAAATTTCACCTTCCCACTTTTGCAGGCTTCCAAGTAATCCAAAATCAAGAGAGTAAAGACACTTTGAAAATCTGCCCCTTTAGCCCCTGCCTTTGGTAAATTAATGACTACAAGATGTTGGATGCCTATTTGAGCAGTAAGAAGAACCTGCTTCCCAAAGAGGAAAAGAACCTGGGAACAGACCCAGAGTAACAACAATACATGCTGAAGCTCAGCACGTTCCAAAGCTTAGACTATTGTGTGATCTCCCTCCCCGAGGAAAGTCAGTGCGAACCTTCTCCATCCCCTTGGCTCCTAGAACACAACATACGGTTCAGAAACAGGTATTTTGCTTACACCGGAATTCACTGTACCATGCTAACAATTAACGTTGTGCTAATACTTTCTTTTTTCTGATCCTAGTCATAAAATGTTCTATTAGTGAGCTAAAACATTAAGACAGAAGAGAAATCTGTATTTGAAACTGTGCATTGAATTTAGTTTCCCGTTTATGGAGTAAAACAAAAATGCTCTCTTCTCACAATGCTTATTTTGATTTTGAAGTGCATTCTTGCCCAGGTGCTATTCTTTATTTATTCTTTCAAATCTCTCACCTTTCCTCCACACATCCATGATGCAGATTAGCACTGGCCTCCAAGCCTCAGGCATCAAAGGAATTAGGTCAGACCCAGAAGAAATCAGGTTGCAGGCAAGAAAAAAAAAAATTAATAAAATAGAAGCTATGCCTGGAACTTCTGTACTCCTTCAGGCAGACTAACGAGCCCTGGCCTTAGATGTAACAGTATTAAGTAATTGGTATGTGGGAGAAAACCAGCAAAGATGTTTGAAAGACCAAAGGTTTTAATAGTATTAGCAACATGATGATACGCTGAATTTATTTAAAGCCAGTCTGTATATACTGTTTGGCTCAGTCTTAAAACAATATTCGCAAATAAAAAATAATTCCAGGAAAAGGTCTAGTGCAATATCTATTTTCGTATAATTTAGTTTTTTAAGTCATTTTGAATTTGTACTTCATGTGAGATTAGTAGTCTTTTAAAGCACATATTATCTGTATCCAGGAAATTTATTTTATTTTGGCATGTTTAATGCTTATTTACTCAAATAGCACTATGTTATCTTCCTTTGGATTATTCTAAGGACAAAAAATATAGAGATTTTATTAGATGTCCATGCTTAGTTCATTCTCCAGATAACCATTTTAGTTGCCATTATTACTGTCTCCAAAATGATTGGAGGAGTAATTCAAATTCAACCTATCACATTATCCAAGGGCATTCTATGAATAGCAGCAACTGAGAGCAAGTTCTGGCAAAGATGCAAAGGCAGGCTATCAAAGTCAGCAATAACATTCAAGAGTGTTTTCCAGAGTTGGTGCATACAGATGAGAATATTGTATGTGATCTCTCAAACTATCCAGAGTATTTTGGGAAAGAAATTTTTCATAATGCTTAGATTAGTCATTATGTATTTTCTTAGCATTTTAAAGGTTTTTCTTGCATGATGAAACAACCTTTGGGTGATATGGTCACATTTACACATGTCATCTCATTTAATTCTCCCTGCAACCCCAGGAGGGAAATACTGGTGTCATTATCATGCCCATTTGTTATAAGAAACCATGGCATCAGCACTAAATAACTTGCTAAAGGCCTCCAACGTGAAAGGTAACAAAGACAAAATTTGAACTCAAGGAATCTGAATGAATTTCTAGTGGCTTTTCTGACTTGTGCAGTTTAAATAATGTTGAAGTCTCTGGCCTATGAATGTTAGCATGTCTCAGTTTCTTATATTACTCTTAGACAGCCCTTCAAAAAATAATTTTAACAAGGGAAAAATATTATCCCAGCTAATATATGTTGAGATTAGTTTATGCCAGATATACACAAGTTTTCCATGTATAAAATTATTTAATACCCACTATAAGAGACATATTGCCTGACTTCAATTTGAAGAAAGGAAAAACAAAGCAGAAAGAGGTTGATTAATATCCCCAGGTAATCAACTAGAAAGAGAAAAAAAGTTTGGACCCCAAAAAATCTGGTTCCAGAGGCAGCACAAATAACCATGAAACTCTACTGCCTCCTCCTTAAGTCATTCTTTTTTTTTTGGTACTGGGGATGGAACCCAAGGGCACTTAACCACTGAACCACATCCCCAGACCTTTTTATTTTTTATTTAGCGACAGAGTCTCACTAGGTTGCTTGCAGCCTCCCTAAATTGCTGAGGCTGACCTCCAAACTTCCTGCCTCAGCCTCCTGGGATTACAGGTGTATGCCTCGGAGCCCAGCTCCGAGGTCATTCTTTTTTGTTGTTGTTGTTCTTTTTAGATATACATGACAGTAGAATGTATTTTGGCATATCATATGTACATGGAGCATAACTTCCCATTCTTGTGGTTGTACATGATGTGGAGTTACACTGGTCATGTATTCAAATATGAACATAGGAAAATTATGTCCAATTCATTCTACTGTCTTTCCCATTCCCATCTCCCTCTCTTTCTCCCTTTCCTCCCATCCAATCTGGAGAACCTCCACTCTCCCCTGCCTATTGTGAGTCACCGGTTAGGCCATTCTTAATTCAAATGTTTTATCACCTTGTGTGTAAAGAAGTGAGTTCTGTTAAATTATTATCTTATGACTACAAATGAGCAAATCAGTGAGCAAATCAGTGATGATAGGTTTTGCATATGCCATGTATTTGTGTGTGTGTGTGTGTGTGTGTGTGTGTGTGTGTGTGTGTGCTGGGGATTAAACCCAGAACCTTGTGCATATGAGGCAAGCACTCTACCAACTGAGCTATATCCCCAACCCTCATGTCTTTGTTCTAGAATCATCTTTCCTCTTCATCACCTACCTAACTCTGATTGCTTGCCTTTTAAAGTTCGGCTTTCATTCCAGCCTTCCCAGAGCCAGCCATCTAATTTACAAGTCTTTCTGTCTTCATAGGGCAGTGCTATCATATTACCTGTGGCACCATGTTGTACTGATAAACTTGACTTTTTTCTCCCATGGGGATCTAAGTGTCTTGAGAGAAAAGACTCCTTCCTCTTTGTCTTTCTATCACTAGCAATCGTGTGGGTCATATATCAACCAGTCAAAACAGGTTGGATTTATGAGTAGATGAAGGAATTAAATGATTTATAAATATTTGGTTGGGTTAGATGAATGATTGAATGAAGGATGGCTGAATGGCCGGATGGATGGATAGATGGACAGGCAAATGGATGGATATGTAAAAGAGTAAATGATATACACATATAGGACATTATAGGTCAGTCCAATATATATACCAGCTTTAACTGGACATATTTCTTAAAATAGGAAACTTCTTCATCCATTATTTTCCCTTTCTTTCTAAAAATTACTGTTCTTTTTTCTCTTCTTTCCATTTTCATTGTGTTTGGGAATGGGGTGGGGGTAATGGGAATCTGACTCAAGTGTATGTCACCACTGAGCTCCATCCCCAGCCATATTTTTTAATTTTGAGACATGGTCTTGCTAAATTGCTGAGGCTGGCCTTCAACTTGTAATCCTCCTGCCTCAGCCTTCAAAATTACAGCTGTGAACCACCACACCTGCTATTGTTTCCTTTTAATGATTATTAGGGATGACTCAGCAAGCTGATGATTAAACCTACCCTTGGAATTTTTTTCTACTCTTTCGTTATGTATATGTTAAAGCTTTTGAACTCAATGTTACTCCTTTTAAAGGACAGAAAGCACTTGGTTCCCTACTCAACTTTGGATAGAGGAGCAGCATTGCAGTCCTGGCTCTCTGGATGAAGTCCTCCATTTCCCTCCACCATTTGCCTGGGAGGTGCTACTTAAAGATTTGATCTCTATTATTCCTATTCAATTTAGCAAAGAAAGCAGCATGATATTCTGCCAAGGGTGACTCTTCTACTTTAGAATAGATATATCATCCTGGTACTAACAAGAAACAGACCACATAATATTTCTAATTTAATGTCATGTCCACTGCAAGTGTCAGAATCTCCCTGTCAGAACAAAAAAACTAAATACAATAAAAAAAAATGGTTCTTTTAGCAGTAACCACAACAATGTATGAAAATATTAATTTCATCTTAAAAAAAAAAATGAAAACTGCAAGCTACCGTGACAAATACCTTTATGGTATAGTTTAAGAGTCTGATACTTTGATAAGAGATGGGGGTATAGCTTACCCCCAACAGGGTTGGCCAGCATACACCAGGACTTAGGTTCCATGACCAGCATACATAAATAAATAAATAAATAAATAAATAACCTGTAAGAATATAATTAGTAGGCTGAGAAGGTAGCTTAGTGGTAGAGTGCTTATGCCACTTGTGCAAGACCCTGGAGTTGATCCCCAGCACTGAAAATAAAAAAGGAAGATACAAGAAAAATAACATAATAACCAGAGAGACGTTGTTTCACAAGATATTTGAGTTTGCTTATAACCAGAGAAAAATGATCCACTGCTTTGAGATTTGCTTTGGACAATAATCATCAAAGCTTAAACATATAAAAGCAAATAAAGATTAACCTTTCTACTTGAAGTCAGTAGTGTGATGACTTTTGACAAGAAAGGGAGTTTACCAGAGTTCCTTTTACATTATCAGACAGCTTCTAATTTTGGTGTGATAGAATAATTATTTTCGATAAAAAATTTGGAAAAAAAGAAAAATTAGTTTCCACAATGGTATAATTTACCACTTATTATTGTGTCACACTTTTATAGAGTCCTCCATGTGACAAACACTCGGCTAGTCACGCAATATATATTTCTTGACTAGTGGTTAAATATCTTGTTTGTCTTGGGTTTAATCCCCACCACCACAAAAATAAAAATATACATGCAACATCAGAGAAAAATACGTGTGCGTGAACATATTTTAACTAAAAGCAACAGTAATCCCCCAGATTACACACTGTCAAAACTACGAGAAATCTGAGTGAGCAAAAGAGGACTGAAATTCAAATTCTCATTTGTTGCTACTGAATGGCAAGAAGGGTAGCTGGAGTCTTTCCATCTTCTGGTTGCAGTGTAGAAAATATGCAAAAACTTCTTTTTTGATTCTTGTGTAATTTTGTTTAGTCATTTGAATTTGTGTTTGTAAGTCTAAGGTACTTCCACAGTATGTGTGTATGTGTACGTGTACCTACATGTGTGTGTGTTCTATTTTTTTTTTTTTTTTTCTTTTTAACTATGACACTTTTAACTGTGGAAGTGTAGCAAAACCTATTTAGGCTGCAAACAGCAAGAAGGGAGGAGGGGAAAGTGGCCACATTGCTACCAAGTGTCAAATGTCTGTGAAAGCGGCCTTAGTAATACTGATGTATCAATACACAAAACTCATCTCAACTTTTAAAGGTTGCCAACATAATCTTTTGAAGCAAATTTAAAATTATATGTTGGAATCATGGGTTACCAAAACATTCTCTATCTTTGACTCGCCACTCTGGGTTGTCTCATATTCCTGCGGGTCTCATTGGGATGCTTCGTAAACACACTTCACCTTTCTTTCTTCAGTTTCAGGGTAGAAAGGGTCCCTTTAACTCCTGAAGACAGTAAATCACAGTTTGTGTGGTGGTTCTCAGAAGACACTTAAAGGACTGAATTGGATGCTCTACATAGCACCCTTGCCAAAAGAGTTCGGAAATGACTTCCAGCTTCCCACAGTAATAAAATGGCACTGTTTGGCATCTTTAAGGTAATAAAAGTGAATTTTTTCCATTCTAGTAAATGAGAAGAGAGGCCTGGTTGTTTCAAAAACTGATTAAAATTCATGTGTTTTCCCCAAATTATAGAGCGTGATATGAGCACACTTAGGTGAACTTCGGACCACCTCAGAACATTACTATATGCAGCTCTCTGGGGAAACAGGATGTGCTGGTGGGTGGGTGGAGGGCGAAAGGGAAGGGTGGCCAGATGCGGTCAACACTGCGACCACGATCGACAGGTGGCGCTCTTCCCTCTGAGTCAGCTTGAGCGAAATCCGAGCCAGCTCTTTGGAGGATTTTATCTTGCTGGGAGAAAGTGTCTTGGAAGTTCATCAGTATTTCTGGCACTGTTAAACAGCTGCTGAGTCTAATCGCAGACTCTGGCTGTATTTTGGTGATGAGAAAAGCTCTAAAAAACAGGTTTCGTGTCTTTAAGAGGGAGGTTTATGCAGGGCATTAGCGTCATTTGTATACAAGACTTTAAAATTAGGTTTTGCTCTCTTCACTGTTTCAAAGGAAAATCTTTTGTCATTCCTATTTGACTCCGACGGTCTAGGAGGAAGTTTGATCATCTTCCATTTCCCATCTGGCTATTCATAAGGCACCTGTGTCTCTGTGATTTCTCCTAGACTACACAATGCTACCCACTGACAACAAACACTTTATAAAGGAAGACCACCTTTTAGAAAAGGAATCCGAACATTAGCAGGCTGTCAACCACAGGCACGGGGCATGACTTTCTGTTCTTTATTTCAACTGTATCGGAAGTGGAAATAACTGTTTTAACTAGAAAAGACAAGATTGATACTTTTTACATAGAGTCCAACTCACATTTGTCTTTGTTTATCTGTTGCAATTAGAAGGCTATTACAAACAAATTAGTAGTATCACGGAAGAATTTTTAATGACTTCGTTGATTTCAGCTATTGCCAAATACCTTCATCTACTCATCACACTCTTAATTAAGAGACACTAGTGTGTGTGTTTATATAGTCTCTTTGTTAAAATTATGCAATCTTGGCTTTGGCGGTTAGAGGCTAGTCCATTAAGTAGACAAAACTATTAAAGAGCTTAAAAAGATTATTACAAAAGAAGCAGGATGTAGACACACCCAGCCTTACAATAGTGGAGAGGGAGGGCTCCCTAACAAAAGATGTGATAAGCAGCAGGAGAATATCACTGCAGATCCTAATGATGGTCTCTAAAGACTCTAGTACATGTTTATCCAGCCTATGACAGCTCGGTTCAACAAAGAGAGAATCTGAAGTAAATGTGAAGGCCCTTTGTTCACAAATACTCCCAGTGAATATGACCCAAATCAGAGCACAGACTTTAGTGGGTAACCATCTGTGATAGAAAGCAGGGATTCCTTCTGGGCCAGTCCTAAAATGCCAATAAAGGAAGCATTCCTGCAACTAGCCCCTGACCTTCACCTTCCAGTATGCTATTTACCTGTTAAATTGCATGGCCTCCAAGTTAGACTCAAGGCAGATGTTTAAGAATGAAAAGTGTACACGATGTAGAGTCACCAGAGAAATGAAAAGTTGTACCCCATTTGTGTACAATGAATCAAAAAAAAAGTAAAATAAATAAATAAAAATAAATTTTAAAAAAGAATGAAAAGTGTAGTCCCTGATAAGGTACCCATGATACATAAGAAGGACACAAGTTTCTAAATCTATTTATTTATCTTTATACTTTGTAATACAATTTCCCCATTCCTCTCAACATTTTAAGCTATGAGATTTTCAAGGCTACTGACCATATCTCATTTAACAATGCAGAGAGTGAATAATTTTAAGTACTTGTTGAGTTAATAAATAAATAATTAAACATATGAAAATGAGTATCTCTCTTTTTTTCATTGCTGAAACGGAAGTAATCTTAATTTCAGCAAATATGGTAAGAAAAGAATATTCATAAACAGCTTTTTTTTTTTTTTTTTGCGGTACTGGGGATCGAACTCAGGGTCTTGTGATTTCGAGGCAAGCACTCTACCAGCTGAGCTATCTCCCCAGCCCACCATAAACAGCTTTTTAAGGATAATAAATTTATCTCTAAATACTAAAACTGTACTGTAGATACCCTAAACAAACTTTCTGCTTAAAAATTTAAAGTAAATAATAATAATAATAAAGATTAGCAAATTCAACATCTCTTAGGAGGCTGAAGTAGGAGGATTTCAAGTCTGAGGCCAGCCTGGCAACTTATCAAGATCCTTTCTCAAAATAAAACACAAATAGGAGTGAGGAGATAACACAGTGGTAGAGGACCCCTGGCTTCAGTCCCCAGTACCCCCACCCCCCCAAAAAAAAAGAAAAGTAAACATTTCTACCTTGGAATCTAGGAACTTGCTAAAGAGTTTATGGATATACTTAAGTTGCCCCCCCGCAGCACACACACACATGCTACCTCCTCTGTAACTTCACTTCAAATCATCTATTATCTTCTCTTGTTCCAAATATTAATGAATACATGTAGTACATGAAGTGATCAGTTTTCCTTTGGATATTCTTAATGGATTTCCTGATTGTGATCATTGGACGTGTGAAGAACAGCAACCTGTATATTTTGCATTCAAATGATATTTGTCTTTGTGTAATTGATAAAATTCCATTTATTGATTCATCTAACATATACAAAGTAAACTACTAAGTCCAGGGATGCAATGAAAAATTTTCACCTTTTCTTTATTCCACCTGCTCAGAAATCTACTGGTTTATTTTTATTTGACCAGTGGTTCTAAATGAATATATAGGCTAAAAAGATTTCTTTTAAAGGAGTGTTCTGAAAGTTGTCCATACTTAAGAAGCATCTGTAACTATGTATGTAGTAAAACAGGTTCTGAATTTAATTCCCCTGGAACAGGCTCAGTAGATCTGGCATGGATCCCAGGAATTTGCTGCATTTCTAACAAGTTTCCCAGGTAATTCTCAGGCAAGTAGTCCTCAGAACATGCATTAAGAATTACTGCCTTAAGAGTTAAAGAGATTTTCTTTTTTATGCCATGCTGTATTCTAGGTACAACAAACATCTTCCTTTATTTCATTATTTTTCCCATAAATACAATTGAAATTTTCCTGAATTACACTTTACAATTACAATAAAATGTGTTGTGACCCAGAAGGACTACTATATAGTTTTTTTTAATCCCTTTAAAAAGAGTATGGAATGAAAAGTACTAAGAAAAATAGTTAAATTACCACTATGTAATTTTAAATTGGTAAATCATTATGAAGACAATTCATGAATTTTTTGGTCATTAGCTTTGCCATCATTTTATAAAATAATATTCAGAAGTTTCCACTAGGTGTTTTTTTATTGCCTTCTTTTGTAATTCTCCTTTCAAAATATTCAATTATATTTCCATATGAGTTTTTCTATAACTTCACAAGAGCAGAAGAGAAGTGAGATCTGTTTTCTTTCCTATGTCAAAAATACCATACTTCAATCTCTTGGAATGAATTTTTTCTCTCTATAACTCCTTTCAGCAATATGGTACCAGGTGTTGGGACTTCGGAAGGGATATCCCAATTATGATGCTTTGGCATGCTGCATGTTTCAAACTGAAGGACATTGGATTAATCCAAAAGCAAACTCTTTTTCTGACCTTCTTCTGTCCTTTTTCCTTCTACTCCCTTTTCTTCCCCAAGGCAGAATTCCTCTTCCCCAAGGTGAATCATAGATACTAGATCCAAAGTCAGCTATAAAACCTAGGAATATTACTCTAACCTTTTCTTATCTGATAGTAGGTCATGAGGCCTCATTTCAGAAAGGGCCCAGAAGGAAGGAGTGCTACCTAGAGAGCCAAGAAGAATCTAAACAAACAGGCCTTACTAGGTTTTCTCCTTTGAGTCTGTTACATCAGCTCATACCTTTTGACCAATCACATTTCTGTTCATCTGCCCGTTCTTCATCAAACTTAAGCATGAAAATCTAGTTTTCCCTGAATATTTGGGTCTTCATTTCTCAAGGGTTCCAGGTCACATAAAACTTTACTGCTATAAATTTCTATGCCTTTCTCTTGCTAACCCATCTTTTGTTGTAGGAGTGTTGGCCAGGACTTCTTTGATAGGCAAGAAAAGGGACATTACCTTTCTGCCCCTACAATGCCATAAGTTGTGAACATAGTGACATATTTAAGGTAGGGTAGTTAGAAAAACTGTGGCAAGGCTTTTGCTCATTGTGTCAGAGTCTATCATTCTCCCAGAGAAATATTAGTGTATTTTTATAATTTGAGTTCTAGACATGTTTTTCTTATTTCTAAGGTTTATAAGTCATTTTTAAGAAGATTTAATGTATTTCTAGTAAACTGGGCACAGTGGCACACACCTATAAATCCCAGTTACTAGGGAGGTTGACACAGGAGAATTACAATTTTGAGGCCAGTTGGGGCAACTTTGCAAGACCCTATCCACAAAATTTAAAAAAGGTTGTAAACAATGCTGGGGATGTAGCTCAGTGGTAAAGTATTTGGCTAGCATGTGTGAGACCCTAGGGTCAATCTTCCCCAGTAATACCAAAAAGAAAAAAAAAAAAAAAAAATCAATTGTAAAATGTTCACTTTCATTGAGTGCTCTAACCACATTCACATGAATAACACAGCTTCCAAAACTGAAATCTTTTCTGGTTGTTTGTGAAATCAGTGTCCAATGATAACTACCAAATATATAAGCTAGGACTAATTAAAATGAAATGAACCAGAATATCTGCCTTTGGTGGGGGGGAGGGGTAACAAACAAAGGGAATAGATTTTTTTATTTTCAGTTGTAAAAGGCTAAAATTTTAGAAACATTGTGTTATAATATATACTTTCCTATAATCATAAGCCCTTGGGCCTGGGAACAATTATAATAACATTTTGTGGGAAAAACCCCACACTTTCTGTGGTGGCATTTCTACCCTGCTTCAAATTAGAACTCCTCTAAATCATGGAACTGAGAAAACAGAGGAATAAAAATCTCAGAAAATACCTGTCTATATTCAGACTGAAAGAATGAATCTGGTTAAGATTCCAGGTCAAACTTTCTAACTTGTTGAGGTTGATACATTAATACCCAATTTTCAATTTATAGCAACTTACTTAGACAGATCAGTTTTCAAATGGATCAGGCACTTTCATCATACTTTTTTTAAGTGAACTCCTGATAATGTGGTCTAATTCTCCATGATAACATATCCAGTTGCCCACGTGGAAACTGGTTAAATGCGATAAATAAATAAACAATTGAAAGGTTTTCTCCACAAATAATGATAACCTAAAAATCCAGGAATCCAAGGCACTTGACCAACAGCAGACCAGACAGTAGAACTCAACCCCCAAAATAAACAAAAGCAATTTTTACCATAACTTTGCAATGATAAAGTATTAAGATGGAGCACATTTATATTTATGACTTTCTTTTATCAGAAGTCTCATACAGAAAGTTGTCTTTATTTTTTGAAATGTCATAATTGCATAATTATAAATGTTATACAGATTGTCTATTTATTTGCCCTATGGCAAATCCCAAATATTAAGAATCATCTAACTTTGGAAAAGACATACATATCTATAGGACAGTATTTTCAAAAGATGCATGGATGTAAGAATAAATGCTTTTGTACCACAGGCACAGCTTAATATTTTTTTTTTAATCATTAAA